>NC_056728.1:1264524252-1264701752 GCF_019279795.1 Protopterus annectens
CACACACCCATACTCTAGACAGAATTTGCAGCTGTTGGTAGACAAAAAAAAAAAAAAAAAAGAGGCAGATTTTGGAAGATGCTTTGATGGCATGTTCCGATGCAAGGTTCGTCAATGACAAACTTACTGCACTAAGGCAGAACAGAACACAAGGGGAGGACCCAAACCATATCAAAAATATACTTACAATACATTACCTTCTATACTAGACAAGACTCTGGCACAGTTTTACCATGTTCAAACTGCTTTTAAGAAAAATGTAGAAGTCAGTGCTGCAGGAAATTCAAACATTTCCAATGATTCTGATACAAATTCATATTAGTATTCTTTTCCAAATTTGCTGACTACGTTACTTGAATTGTTCACACATTTGCATAAATGTTTTAAAAAGTTTAGTACTGTCTCACATACGATTGTAACAGCAAGTGTGTAGTGATCATTTGTGTAACTAAAATGCATATAAATGCATGACATTAGTTTTTTGATAATCTGTGCTGACATCACCTGAAATATTCACTATAATGATGCACTTCACAGATGCAAGTTCTTACTATAGCACTTTCTGAAACAGTACCTGCAGGCACTAGGACCGTTTTCTTTTTTTTTTTTTTTAGATCTGCTTTTTAAACATGGAAGAAGGTCATAGTTCTGCCCTCTAGGTCTTTGTTGATGGACACTCAAAATAAGGAAGTTATTCCCCATGGATAACAAACGGGTGAAGGGAGGGATGCTACCCTGCAGCCACAGTTCACGTATTAAATATACACTACAAAAGTATAGCCCAGCATATGCAACATTATACATACATATATATATGTGTATATATATATATATATATATATATATATATATATATATATATATATATATATATATATATATATATATATATATATATATATATATATATATATATATATATATATATATATATATAGAGCTACAAATACACATATGACAGTATATACTTTTTAATAAATTAAGAAAAAAATCAGATACATATACCATGCCTTTATTTTCTTCTGAATTTTGTTACAGTACATCCTTTCTACGATATATATATCTATATATATATCTATATATATATCTATATATATATAGATATATATATATATATATATATATATATATATATATATATATATATATATATATATATATATATATATATATGTATATAGGTTCACTTTATAACATCGAAATACTAAAATGTCGAATTTCAGTATCTCGAAGCTATAAAGTCGAATGTTTGAAATAGCGAACGTTCATAATCGCGAATTTCACATATGTCGAATATATGTCGAATTCACGGATATGAAGTTGCACTACGTAATGTCCGGGTTTGTGTTTTGGTTGTGCGCGGTGCCGTGTGTGGATGTAGGTGTTATGTCAGGTAAGTGAGTGTTTTGTAAGGGTTTTGAGTGGGAGTTAGTGTGTGTGTGTGAGGGATTGGAGAATGTGCGTGTGTGAGTGAGCTCTTGTGTTGTGTTTGTGCGATCTCGGAGTTAGTATATATATGTAGGGGGGTGTGGGGGGCACAGCCCCCATAACGGTGCAGTGGGGCTTGCCCTGCTTATGTGTGTGAGTTGTGTATGTGTGTTTTTTTTTGTTTATGTTGTGATGTGGGTGTTGTGTTGTATGTTTAGTGTAGTGTGTGTGGTGTTTTCGGTTATGTGGTTTCGCGGTTTTTGTCGGTGTTTTGTGGATTCGGTTTTATAGTCTCAAGATACTGAAATTCGATATTTCAGCATTTCGAGGTTATAAAGTGAACCCATATATATATATATATCTATATATATATATATATATATATATATATACACACAGATATATATACCCATATATACATACATATCCATCCCATATTGTGTGTATATATATATATATATATATATATATATATATATATATATATATATACACACACACACACACACATATATACACACAGACAGACAGACAGACACACACACAGTCTAAGTCCGCAATTTAATATTTAGTACTGAAAGGCATTTTTTCCCCTTAAGCCCATCATTTCAAAACATTTGCTAACCAGAAACAAAACATGCTGGATACAGATCTAAAAATCTTGGCTATGCCACTAATACACTGTTATGATTTTTGATTCACCTTATTTCAAGAGTTTTTTTCATTAATGAAAATACAAGCTGCTCAGAAATATACATTGTGGAAACTGATGCACAACTCGAAAAATATCAAATATGTCACTGAGGAGTTGTTTCTCTTGTAACATTTACCTCAAAACTCACTGGGTACACAAGAATTAAAACATTCTGCCCAACAGACCTAAAGAAAGCTTAATCTGAGATGCATGAGAATCCCAAACTTTTCAGGGTGTCTGACCTGAAGTGCATATTATTAACAGGAATGTTCCTCATTTTGAGTCTTAGTAAGTCCCTTGTTCCGCAGTGAAATGTTCTGTCACACGTTTAATGCCAAGATCTCTGTGGCAAATGCGAAATCATATTAATTCATCAAAAGAACATTTTACAAGTATAAAGTAACATGTTTTAATATCCTGTGAGTTTCCCAGTCAAAGATGTTTTTAAGTGTTCCACACTTTAGCCATTTGTTTCACATTATCAGAAATAGTGTTTTGGAGATAGAATTTGAGAGCTATGGCATAAAGTAAGCTCTGGTTATGCATGTGAGGCCCAACTTACAATGTTTGGTAAGGATGCTGGGGGTGAAAGCTGCAGTTGCACAAATCTAGTCCAAGGAGCAGAACACTGAATGCAGGCTCCTAAACACCCTTCTGGATGGAACCACTGTCTGTAGGAAAGGCCTGTGGAGATGCAGGCAATGCAGCTTTAAGAAAAGCTCCCACACGGGGAAACCTCTCCCACAGAAACTCTTGTTAATTATAATAGTCTACATGGTCTCACATCAAAATAAGACAGGTACCTTTTTAATTCAAGGCATTATGCCAGAGTTGAATAGCCTATTGTTTTTCAGACTAGCCCAGCACAGTAAAATGCCCAACAGCTGTAGCAAGGAAAGGAAAAACATAATATAGGAGAAGCTGGTAACAAGTCTGAAGCTAGGAAGCCTTATGTCTGCTTTCACAGACAAACCTGAGTACCAACTACAGGTGATATCCTGGCACTGTGGGGACCAATAAGGATCCATGCCCAGATATCTGATCTGCAGCCTGGAAACCAGCAAAATCTGTGTGTAGTCTACTGAAGCAGAAGACACAATGGGATGCCCAGCATGCATCCTGTGCCCAAAGACCCTAGCACCTGTAGTAATCTTTCAAAGTCTCCTGCCTGGGGAGAATGAGTGGAAGGAAGGAGGACACTTAGTGTCCAAGGTCAGAGGCACCTCAATTGTATTCCAAACTGGGCAAGGAGTCTCTGATGGTAGAGAATCCTGAATTTCCAAGGTAATTGGCCCCTTTGACAGCAAATGAAATAAAATGTGTTTCAGTTTTTAGAAGGTTTTAAGAACAATCTGCTTTAAGATATTCTCTTTGAACTGCTTTTCTGTCTCTAATTTCTTTTCTCTCTCTCCAAATTATCATGCCTTCATCTTCCTTTTTGGGCTAGACTAGGCCCTGCAAAAGCCACCAAAGACTGATGGACATTGATTTGCCTATATGCCAAGTAGATAAGGTATTTCTCTCAACTCCCAAGTGGTCTGAAAAAAAATTCAATAAATTTTAAGTACAGAGTAGGATGACCAGGTCAGAGGCAATATAAACAAAGAAGGCAGCAATCAGCCACTACATTTCTTTTGCCACAGGAGCCTTTTATTAGTTTTGGAGACAGCAGGGTAGAACAGAAAGAAACTACTTTGAGGGATAAAAATCAAACCCACACAACTCACAGAGCCCTGAGAAAACAGAAAAGGGAAATCCCTAAGCCACACTGCCAGACCAGTTATCTGAAATTTTGTAAATAACTGTCATTTGTGAATATTGATTTGATTTATATAAAACTGTATGTCATGTACTGAGCTTCAAGGATGTGTCTACAGTGCACCATACTGGAAAAGAGCAGAAATGTACATATACTATATACCTTTGCAAATGTGTATGTTTTAATAGTAGAAACCTGAACATACAGAGTTGACATGCAAAACTTCAAGAAAACAAGTTGAAATTAAATTATTTTATGATTGTACTATAAAAAAAGTTAGCCTCAATGAGGCAAGGCGACAGGATGTTTAGAACTAGGGTGCCTTCTGCATTATTTTGTGTCTTCTAGTAACTGTAAACATCTGAAGGCTATGTATTTTTCACAAGGAGGTGTCAAATGCTACACTGGGGGGGGGGGGGGGTGTTAGCTTGGGAACTTAATTCAGGTGACAAAAAGTTGTGTCATCCAATCAGTAAATCAGTGATTTAAGAACTCTCTCAGAGAGAGACTGGGCGTTTTGTATTTTGTCTTGGACCTAGCAAGAACATCCACTCATCATCATCACCATCTTCAAGTAAGATTTAGGGCGTACCATCTCTTTTAGATATAGGTAGGAATATAGTAAAGCTTAGTTTAGATGTTTTATGTATTTATCTGGAGACTGTCCTGCAATGTTGTTTAAAAATATTTCCTGTGATTTTGAACTCTAAAGTTACTGTGTTGATTTTTATTATTTATTATTAACGATATTTAAACCCATCTTTTTGGTTGATACTTGTGAGACATTTTTAAGCTCAGAGAGTACTTGCATATGTATTTGCCGACACTGTACAGGTCACTCCTAAATTGCCTTGCTCCGACTACTATTTGGATAACAGTAACATTACACAGTAGGATTTGACACCGTTTGTAAGGGCCTTCTAGTAGCTGATAAGTAGGGGGTTGGTGGAAGTGGAAACTATCTTGTAGTCTGGGCAGAAGGGGGGCATAGCTAGTAAACCTATGTCAGCCTTTCCCAGAAGTGTGTGTTTGTATATAAATCAAACCTCTCACTGTGTGTGTGTGTGTGTGTGTGTGTGTGTGTGTGTATGTATGTGTGTATGTGTGTGTGTCAGCTACTTGGGCAGAGACACAAAGCACTGGTTGGACAGAGAGGGTGCTGGAGGTTTTGGCTTGGCCACTAAGCTGATATCTCAGCCCTATAGCTGTGCCAGTGGGGAGTCTTATTGGGGATCAGCAGAAAGAGGAAGAAACCAGCCCCAGACTCACTGTGGTCTCTGTGCGCTCTTAAGGGAAATTGGTGAGGACTGAGGCTCCTTGATTACTGGGCCACTGCTAGGGCATCACATATTAATTGGTGACAGTGGTGAGATAGTCACATCACATATTAATTGGCTTGTAGTGGTGTGGATACTGAATTCCTGTAGCCTGTGTACAGTGGTCACTGAAGGTGTTTGTACTCTCAAATCAGCCATGCCAGCCATGCAGTGAACATTCAGAGTTTCACATCACAATTGTTTTATTTGTTTGTTTTTGTTAGCTTAGTCAGTCAGGGAGAGCAGGCAAGCATGTCAGCAGAGGACTATGGGAAGCTAACAAGGAGCCAGCTGGCTGAGATGTGCCAGGCTTAAAGGACTGGTGCAAGCCAACCTGACTAAGGCAGAAATGATTGAAGCTTTGGAAACAGTTGCATTGCAGACCATTGATCAGGACAAATGTACAACTCTCAGAAAATGGACAGCTTAACCTTTCCACAGAGGACTTAAAAATCCATCTGGAGTTAAAGAGACTTGAGCTGCAGGCCAACCATTTTTAAGTAGAAGCAACAGAGAGACAGACGACTTGAAGTTGAGGAAAATGAGAAACTGTGACGTCTACAGGCCGAGGAGAAGGACAGTCAGAGGCAACATGAAAAGGAGATACTGACTCTTCACCAGAATCATGGAGGTAATAGGGAAGGGAGCAAGTGAACCCCAGAAGCAACAAAGGTCAGTACATTTCTTCCACAATTTACAGAGGGGATAATTTTGATACTTTCATTGAAATGTTTGAAAGGGCATGTAAACAGTATAATGCTGACCAAGGGCTCTGGGTACAGTTCCTGACCCCCTTAATCCAAGGTAAAGCTGTAACTGCCACTTCTAAATTGTCTGATATGGATTGCTTAAATTATAATACAGTAAAAACTTGTCTTTTAGAATGCTTTAAAGTTAACACCTGAAGCTTACAGGAAAAGTTTTCATGAGCATAGGCGCAAGGCAGATGAAAGTGTGTGCGAATATATGTTGTTGAATTAAGCACACATTTTCATAGGTGGGGGAGTGGATGTCAGGTCACCACTTTTGAAGGGCTGGCAGACCTTTTGGTGAGGGAAACAAGCCCTTAGCACTTTGCCTGAGGACAAGAATCTGGTCAGCTGACAAGACAATGTAGTACTGCAGATGAATTGGGGAAGGAGAGAGACCCACACCTAGCAAGCAAAGCATCACTGTACAGGGCAGGGACACCCAGTGCTGCTTAATGGTCCAAGGGAAGACAATGGTAGGCAGTCCAGACTGCCCCAAGAGTCCGCCAGTAGCAGGGGAAGCCACTAGTCCAGGTACACATCCAGGACCAAAGGTTAAATGTTTTAAATGCAACCAGTGGGGCCATGTAGCATATAGATGTCCATGGAGGTAAGTTGGGGAACAAAAGGTGGGAGAGCCAGTAAGTGGGAATGACAAAATGCCAGCAGTAAGTTGTCTCAAGACAACATGGGTATCAAACTACCACAAAAGGTTCTATCCTATTTTAGTGAATGGGAAAGAAGCCACTGCTAAGAGAGACCGCCTCTGACCTAACCATTGTGAAGCCTGCAATGGTTAAAGAGGAGCACTACTTGCTTGGGCAGTTTATTCCAGTCAGAGCTTTAGGAGGAACCCCATTCCAAATACCTTTGGCTAGGGTTCACCTTGCCTGGAGGGTAGAAAAGGAATCCAGCAAGTACATGTGTTTGAGGATATCCCTGCAGATGTTCAGATAGGGAATGATTCTGATAATGCAGTACTTCGCATGCGCACAGTTACATGCAGTCAGGCTTGGAGATAAGCATGTGGGTCTGGTAGCCTGATGGAGACCCAGACAGAATGCTCACTTGCTGCCAGGATGGGTGAGGTGGTAACTTCAGGAATAGAGCTACCCTGTAGCAGTGAGACTAAAGGTGAGCCACAGCTGTTTGTGGGTACTGATGCTCTCTTGGACAGAGTGACTGCAAGGGCAGAGGCGAGTAGTAGTACCCAGGCTGACAGTGAGGCACCACTGTCAGACGATATCAGACTTCCAGTGGAAGGAGAGCTGGGAAGAGTTACCAAGACGGAGATGAGACAGGCTCAGCTCTCAGACCCTACATTACAAAGCCTGAGAGAGGTAGCTAGTGAGGCACCTGATTTTCAAGGGAAGGTGGAATCTGTACACTGTGACAAAGGGTTACTGTACAGAGAGGGGACCTCTGAAGGGACAGCTAGAGGGTGAGAGAATACAGAGCTGGTAGTGCCCACATCTTACCATCTGGCACTTCTAGCCATAGCCCATGATATTCCCTTTGCAGGTCATATGGGCATAAGAACATAGAGAGAGACGTATTATACAGAACTTTTACTGGCCTGTAATTTCCAAAGATGCAACAGGGTACTGCAGGACCTGTGAGCAGTGCCAAAAGGCAGGCAAGGCAGGAGACAAGGTGAAATCTCCTTTGATGCTTTTGCCTGTGACTGAGGAGCCATTTCAGAGGGTAGATATGGATATTGTGGGGCCTCGTGAGTACCACATGTTCCACAGGGAAAAAGTATATCCTAGTGGTAGTAGATTATGCTACCAGATATCCTGAGGCAGTGGCACTGTCCTCCGTTGAGGCAGAAAAAGGTTGCAAATGCTTTGAGAGATTTTCAGCAGGGTAGGTTTCCCAAAAGAAATACTGACTGACAGAGGTGCCAATTTCATGTCAGACCTGCTGGCTTGTCTGTGGAAGTACTGTGGGGTGAAGCAACTAAAGACCACCACCTACCATCCCCAGACTAATGGTCTTGTTGACAGGTTAAACTCTATACTCAAGTCCATGCTACGGGCATTTGCAGACCAGTTCAAGAGGGAGTGGGACAAATGTTTGCCCCATCTGTTGTTTGCTTACAGAGAGGTTCCCCAGGAATCCACATTTTTTCACCCTTTGAGTTGCTGTATGGGTAGAGTGAGGGGGACCTCTAGATTTGATTTGAGAAGAGTGGGAGGGTGAGTGCAAATCACACAAGGAGTCTGTTGTGGCATACATCCTAATCCTCAGGACAAGGCTCAGGGAACTCATAGACTTGGCCCAGGAGAACCTGGCAGAAGCCCAACAACAAAAAAGGTCTGGTATGACAGGAATGCTTAAGCTAGAGAGTATGCTGTAGGGCAGCAAGTAATGGTTCTCATTCCTATCAGACACAACAAGCTTCAGGCAGCTTGGGAGGGACCCTACAAAGTGATAAGGAAGGTCAGTGATGTTAACTACATGGTAGAACTGCTAGGCAGGGGCACAAATTGTATCATGTTAACATGATGAAAGCTTACCATGATAGGGAGGCCCTTGTGCGGAGTATTGGGAGTGGATGGCAGGAGGAGTCTGAGGGGGATCTAGTGATGGATCTCCTCAGTGAGACTGACACCTCAGTGAAAGGGGTAGCTATGTCCCAGCAGCTATCCCCTACCCGGGTTCGAGAAATCCGGGCAGTGTTACAGGAGTTTGGAGACATGTTCACTGAGAAACCAGGGTGCACCCACCTTGGGCAGCACCATGTGGATGCAGGACCTCAAAGGCCTATTAAGCAGACCCCCTATAGGGTGCCTCATACAATCAAACAGACTCTGAGGGAGGAGGTATAAGAAATGCTGGAACTAGGGTTAAATGAGTCCCTGGGCCTCACCAGTACTGCTGGTACCAAAGAAGGATGGCAGCACCAGGTTCTATGTGGACTACAGGAAATTAAACAGTCACAGCATCAAATGCCTATCTTGTGCGTAGGACAGTTGAAGCCCTTGAGCAGCTGGGTGTGATTAAGTATCTTAGCATTATTGATCTTACCAAGGGTTACTGGAAGGTGCCCTTGACTCCCAGAGCTAGAGAGAGGTCTGCCTTTGTGACTCCTTTTAGTTTGTACGAGTTCATGAAGATGCCCTTTGGGATCAAAAATGCCCCAGCAACTTTCCAGAGGCTGGCAGAGTGTACCCTAGCAGGAGATTTTGTGTTTACTTACCTGGATGATATTGCCATCTACAGCCATTCCTGGCAAGAGCACCTTCAGTAAGTCAGGGAGGTGCTGGGCAGACTACAGAGGACATGGTTGACCATAATGCCCAGCCAATGTCAGGTGGGTATGGCAGAGGACGAGTGGGGAGTGGTAAGATCAGGCCAGAACCTGCCAAAGTGGAAGCCATTGAGGCATGGCCTGCCCTGTCACCAAAAAGCAGGTGAGGGCATTTTTATAGACAATTGGGTACTGCAGAAAGTTTGACACCAATTATAGTACCATAGGTACTCCTCTCACAGACCTGAAGAGGAAAAACAGGCCAGATAATTCAGTGTGGATCCTAGCATGTGATTAAGCATTCTAGAAGCTTAAAAGAGCTTTGGGAGGACCCCCTGTGTTATCCAGTCCAGATTACAGCAAAGAATTTGTTGTGTGGGTGGAGGCTTCAGGCCATGGGGTGAGGGCTGTACGTAGGTCTCCTCAGAGGGAGAAGAGCACTCAGTGGTATATCTCAAGTTGTAGTTCCGACCCAGGGAGGAATGCTATGCAGCTGTAGAAAAGGAATGCCTAGCCATAGTGTGGGCACTGCAGAAATTTCAGCCTTATCTGTATGGAATTAAATTTGCTGTAGTTACAGATCACAGCCCCTTAACATGGCTACATCGAGCCAGCCATCAAAATGCCAAGTTACTAAGGTGGAGCCTAGGGTTGCAAGCATATGATATAACAGTGCAGCACCACAGTGGGGTTAGCAGTATCAATGCAGATAGGCTCTCAAGACAGGAAATGGGGTAAGGTATTCCAAGATAGGCTTAACCCTCTCAAGCAATGTTTCTCAGGGGTCACTTGAAAAACTAGCATGAATTTTCAGGGGGGGGGGGGGTGTCAACTGCCAGCCCAGCTGTCTGAAATTTTGGAAATAATTCTATGTCATTTGTGAATACTGATAGGATTTATTCAGAACTGTATGATATGTACTGAACTTCAAGGATGTATCCACGGTGTACCCTACTAGAAAACAGAAATATATATAAACTATATACCTTTGCAAATGTATATGTTTTAATAGCAAAAACTGGAACATACAGAGTGAACTTGCAAAGCTTCAAGAAAATAAGTTGAAATTAGTTAGGTTCATAGGTTCATACTAGGCTATCTGCCCTGGTGCAATTATAAGCCTATCCCGATTCTGTATGGCTTACGCCACCCCTTGATTTGAGTATACTGTGCCCTTTTTAAGGTTTAGTTTACTGTGCCTCTGTCTAATAGTGACACGGGAGTAATCCCTGGAACAAACCTACGATCCCTCATCCACTTATCGAGATTCTTCTTGAAGAGATTCAGTGAGGTGCTCTGCCTCACATGAACTGGAATTCTATTCCAGAGCGAAGGGAGCCTCTGGGTTATGAACCTGTCCCTCCAGCAAGTTCTATTTATTTCTGTGCTGAGGTTCAAGTCCCGTAAGCGTGTGGCTCTAAGGGATTTAGATTTACTGAGGTGGAGCATGTCCATTAATTATGTCAGGCATAGATTGCCTCGAAGTAGGCGGTATGCAACTGAGTAGAGCTGGAGTTTTTTTTAACCGAGCAGCATATGGCATCTGTTTGAGACCCTTGATCCTCTTGGTGAGATACTTTTGGGGTCTTTCTAATTGCTGCAGGTGTCGGGTAAGGTACATCCCAAAAGGGGCATTGTATTTTATGATGGGCCTGATGAGGGATGAATAAAGGGGCACGATTACCTCTCTTGATCTAGATGTGAAACCCTTCGTGAAGAGGTGGGCTATGTAGAAGGTCTTTCTAACCACTTTGGCAATGTGGTTTTCAAAGGAGAGATTGCTATCAACTTGGGTCCCCAGGTCCCTAATAACTTTCTCTGTACTTAATGGGTTTCCGCCTATGTGGTAATTTGTGGGCACATTGTTTTTGCCAAAGGGTATGACTATACATTTTTTGGCATTTAGCTTTAAACCATGGCGCTGGCACCAGTTATCTGTCTCTGTGAGACCTTTTTGAAGGATGTTTGTGTCAGCTGGAGAGCTGATTATGGCGCCCAGTTTGCAGTCGTCTGCGAACTTGGTGAGCCATAGTCCTCCCACGTTTGCCTGTACCTCGGAAAAGTATATACCGAACAAGAGTGGTCTGGGGGTGGGGTCGGGATGTGGACATCCAGTGAAATTAATTTATGGTCTGATCTTACCAATGAGGGATATACTTCTGGTGTAGAGCATAGAGTCCCCATGTTGGTAATGATCAGGTCTAGTATGTTGTCCCCTCTTGTGGGAGTGGTGACTAGTTGTTCCATAGCATTTGAGTTTATAATTTCCAGGAATCTTTGGGCTAAGGTGCTGGGGCTTGAGTAGTGCTTCCAGTCAATCTTTGGGTAGTTGAAGTTGCCCAATATAATGGTGTTCGGAGAGATCTTCATGTTCTCCAATGTTTTCAGGAAAGCCGAATGGGATTCCTGACTTTGAGAGGGTGGTCTGTAGGATGCTATAAACTGAAAAGCAGTCTTGCCCACTGTTAGTTGTACATGGATGGTCTCTGATACTTCATGCAATGCCACTAACCTGTAGGTGTGGATATCCTTGATAAATATGGAAACTCCCCCTCCTTTTGTGGTTCGGTCCGGGTTTTGGGGCCGAAAAGCATGATATGAGGTATAGCCTGGTAGTGCTGGGGTGCTCTCTGGAGCCTTGAACCAGGTTTCTGTCACTGCACAGATATCGATGTTCTCCATACTGAGGAGAGCTTCAAGTGCGTGCATCTTGAGGTTAAGACTTCTGGCATTTAGCAGCATTACCCTTAGTTTCTTGTTCCTTGTGCTGTCTATGGGGGTGGGTTTGACTTCTGAGCCTTGCCTAAAAAAGGCACTATGGTATTGGCAAGAGCCTTTGCCAATATCCGAAAGCCCAGTGGTGACAGGTGCAAGCCGTCCCTAGTGAAGCAACGTGGCTTGTCGAGCATGTCATCCCAGGCTGACAGACACTAGATCCCCTTTGAATGACACCAAAATTTTAGCCAATTGTTAAAATCGATCATTTTGTCTTTGTACTGTGGCATCACTTTAGGTGAGAGTAAGATGCTGCTCAAGGTCAGGGTCATACCAGCCTGGGCTACATGATCAGAGAGCTCCTCTATGTCTCTTTTCATGTAGTCCAGGGAGGTACGTCTCAGGTCATTCACACCAGCATGTACAATGACTGAGTCATATTTGTATTTGCTTTGGAGTGACCTGAGTGCTTGCGTTATGTGTCGGATCCTAGCACCGGACAGGCAGCTCACTGTGACCTTCTCTTTATTCAGCCTGGTGAGCGGGACGTCAGTGTGTCTGACAATAGAGTCACCTATAACAAGAGTATCAGGTGTGTTATTCAGCCTTAAGGGCTGTGGCTGCTTGGCACACTGACTTTGTGGGTTATGTGTTGTGTGTGTTTTGTTTTGGGGTAGCGTTTGCTTGGATGTCTGCTTTGGAGGTCTCTGTTGCTTAGGTAGATTTTTATTTAGAGCCTCCAAGTATGTTTTTGTGTATTTATGTGTTTGGTTCGCTGATGTGGTGGGACTATGTGATACTGGAATTGTGTTGTGTGAGGTTACCTTCTCCTCCTGACTGGTTACACCAGTTTTGAGATGAGAGAGCTCAGCCTCCAGTTTGGCTAAATAGTTGCATCTCTCACATATATTTGAACCTGTTTGGAGGAGGAGAGGGTTGTCCGTGTACATGAGACAGTTGTAACATTGCCTCAAAATTCCCAGATTCACCAGCTGGACTGGAGAGGAAACCATTAACTGACCTTTGGACATGCTAGAGTAATAGGGAAACTGAATTTAAGACAGACCAATAGAGGACAGGGTAATCGTAGAGAGTATAAGAGTAAGTAGTGCTTATGGTTTAATAGTGCTAACTTGTAGGATTACTTAAGTGGACCAGTGAAGGGCCTTAGAATGAGAATATGGTGTTTAAATTGAGAGATAGAGCAGTTCTAAGGGAAAAAGTGAAGAGCAGACTATGTGGAGCCAAGAATAGTTTAAACCCAATTAGGCGGCGCTGCCCGTTGTTGCGCTATGCTCAAAACGCGCAAAACCGCGCAAAAGAGGGTTTTAAGAGGAAGATGAAGGAGTTTTGGAATTGACCCAAAATGGGCAATAAAACTACAGTTTCAAGTCAGTAACCACTCCCACAGGGGCAGGCAGGCTGCTCAATGTTTTTCACTGCCACTGATCAACAGAGAGACTTTCCTTTAGCCCAAGCAAAAAATGGCCTCACAGAAACTTAGAAACAGTTCAAGAACAGCAAGCCTGTAACTGAACTTTTTTAAATCTCAGAAAAGTGGGAAAAAAACAAGATTTTTTTTGTTTTTCAGAGATAGCAGAGGTTAACAAGTATCAGCAAGTTATAACAGTGCAGTAAATGACCCCACACAAGAGTGCTAGGCCAAAGACAGATAAAATGCAAGTTTTGAGAAAAAAACGATTTTAAAAATAAGTGCACACAGGAAATTCAGTAAACAGCTCTAGGTTGTGCTCTAAATACAGTTACTAATGCAGAAATTAAATTTAACAAGCCAAAAAATGCTCAAAATAGGCGGCTATGCAGAAAAACCTGGCAAATAAACAGAGGAAAAATACTTAAAGTCTCAAAAGTGGCTCCTTTCTTCTCTCAGCGTTTTCTCCTCTTGGTGGGTGGTTCACCAACAGCCAACAAGCCTGAAAAGATGCCAAAACCACGAGGCAACCAGGTTTTAAGAGAGGAAGATGAAGGAGTTTTGGAATTGACCCAGAATGGCCAATAAAACTACAGTTTCAAGTCAGTAACCACTCCCACATGGGCAGGCAGGCTGCTCAATGTTTTTCACTGCCACTGATCAACAGAGAGACTTTCCTTTAGCCAAAGCAAAAAATGGCCTCACAGAAACTTACAAACAGTTCAAGAACAGCAAGCCTGTAACTGAACTTTTTTAAATCTCAGAAAAGTGGGAAAAAAGCAAGATTATTATTATTTTTTTTTTCAGAGATAGCAGAGGTTAACAAGTATCAACAAGTTATAACAATGCAGTAAATGACCCCACACAAGAGTGCTAGGCCAAAGACAGATAAAATGCAAGTTTTGAGAAAAAAACGATTATAAAAATAAGTGCAAACAGGAAATTCAGTAAACAGCTCTAGGTTGTGCTCTAAATACAGTTACTAATGCAGAAATCAAATTTAACAAGCCAGAAAATGCTCAAAATAGGTGGCTATGCAGAAAAACCTAGCAAATAAACAGAGGAAAATACATAGTTTATGATTAAGTTAGTTTCAATGCAGCAAGGAAACAGGAGGTCTAGAACAAAGGTACATTCTGCACTGCTTTGTAAGTGTTTTATTGTTTTAAGTCTTCTAGCAACTGTAAACATCTGAAGGCTATGCATTTTTCAGGAGATGTCAAATGCTACAATGGTGGGGTTAGCATGGGAACTTAAGTCAGGTGACAAAAAGTGATGTCATCCAAGTTAACCCCAACAGTAATATTTGTTATTGATTTAAGAGCTCTCTGAGGGAGAGACTGGGCATTTTGTATTGGACCTTGCAAGAACATCCAATCGTCATCATCACCATCTACACTTACCTTGCTGCAAGCAAGATACAAGGCATAGCATCTCTTTTAGATATATATACAGGAATATAGTAAAGAGTAGTTTAGATGTTTTTGGTTATTTATTTGAGACTGTCCTGCAATCTTATTCTTCTTTCAGCTGCTCCCGTTAGGGGTCGCCACAGCAGATCAACGGTTTCCATTTCTTCCTGTCTTCTGCATCTTGCTCTTGTCACACCAACCACCTGCATGTCCTCTCTCACCACATCCATAAACCTTATCTTAGCCTCCCTCTTTTCCGGTTACCTGGCAGCTTCATCCTTAGCATCTTTTTCCCAATAAACTCTGCATCCCTCCTCAGCACATGTCCAAACCAAGGTAATATTGCCTCTCTGGCTTTGTCTCAAAACCTTTCAACCTGGGATGACCCTCTAATATACTTATTCCTAATCCTGTCCATCCTCGTCACATCCAGTGCAAATCTTAACATCTTCAACTCTGCCACGTCAAGCTCTGACTCCTGTCTTTTTGTCAATGCCACCGTCTCCAACCCATATAACATAGCTGATTTCACTACCCTCTTGTAGACCTTCCCTTTCACTCTTACTGGTACTCATCTGTCACAAATCACTCCTGACACTCTTCTCCACCCACTCCATCCTACCTGTACTCTCTTCTTCACCTCTCTTCCACACTCACCATTACTCTGAACTGTTGATCCCAAGTACTTAAACTCATCCACCTTCCCCACCTCTACTCCCTACATCCTCACCATTCCTCTATCCTCCCTCACATTCACACACATATATTGTGTCTTAGCCCTGCTGACCTTCATTCCTCATAGGTTCATACTAGGCTATCTGCCCTAGGGCATTTATAAGCCTAGCCAGAGTGTGTTTGGCTTTCGCCACCCATTTTAAATTAATTTTGCTATGCCTTTTTTTGAGGTTAGTATACTGTGCCACTGTCTAACAGTGACACAGAAGAGATAGCCGGGGTAAACCTACGATCTCCCATCCACTCATCAAGATTCCTCTTGAAGAGAGTCAATGTGGGACTCTGGAATAAAATCCCAGTCCAGGTTAGGCAGAGTGAAGGGAGCCTCTGGGTTATGAATCTGTCCCTCCAGCATGTCCTATTTATTTCAGTGCTGAGGTTCAAGTGTCTCGAGCGCGTAGCTCGATGGGATTTGGATTTTCTGAGGTGCAGCATGTCCATTAATTCCGGGTTGGACATGGCTCTGAGCAGGCGGTATGCCACTGAGTAGAGCTGGAGTTTCTTTAACCGGGCAGGATATGGCATCTGTTTGAGCCCTTTGATCCTCTTGGTGAGGTACTTTTGGGGTCTTTCCAGTTGCTGCAGGTGTCTGGTAAGGTACATCCCAAAAGGGGCATTGTACTCAATTATGGGCCTGATGAGGGATGGGTAAAGAGGCACGATGACCTCCCCTGATCTAGATGTGAATCCCTTCACGATTAGGTGGGCTATATAAAATGTTTTTCTAATCACTTTGGCCACGTGGTTGTCAAATGAGAGATTGCTATCAACCTGGGTCCCCAGGTCCCTAATGACTTCTTCTGTACTTAATGGATTACCACCTATGTGGTAATTTGTGGGCACTTTGTTTTTGCCAAAGGGGATGACTATACACTTTTTGGCATTTAGCTTGAGGCCATGGCTCTGGCACCAGTTGTCTGTTTCTATGAGGCCCTTTTGGAGGATGCTTGTGTCGGCTGGAGAGTTGATTATGGCGCCCAGTTTGCAGTCATCTGCGAACTTGGTCAGCCACAGTCCTTCCGTGTTGGCCTGTACCGCCGAGAAATATACACCGAACAAGAGAGGTCCCAGGACTGAGCCTTGTGGGATGCCACTTGTAACTGGTTTGGAGTTTGACATGGCTCCAGGTGGAGATATGCTCTAGAGAGCATATCTCCACCTCTCCAGGGTCTCCTCCACCTGTTCCCTACTCTCACTACAGATCACAATGTCATCTGCAAACATCATGGTCCACAGGGACTCCTGTCTGATCTCGTCTGTCAGCCTGTCCATCACCATCGCAAATAAGAAAGGGCTCAGAGATGATTCTTGATGTAATCCCACCTCCACCTTAAATGCATCCGTCACTCCCACTGCAGATCTCACCGCTGTCACACTACCCTCGTACATATCCTGTACCACTCTTACATACTTCTCGGACACTCTCGACTTCCTCATACAATACCACAACTCCTCTCTAGGCACCCTGTCATATGCTTTCTCTAAATCCACAAAGACACAATGCAACTCCTTCTGACCTTCTCTGTACTTCTCCATCAACACTCTCAGATCAAACATCACGTCTGTAGTGCTCTTTCCTGGCATGAAACCATACTGCTGATCACTAATCATCACCTCCCTTCTTAACCTAGCTTCCGCTACTCTTTCCCATAACTTCATGCTGTGACTGATCAGTTTAATCCCTCTGTAGTTACTACAGCTCTGCACATCACCCTTATTCTTAAAAATCGGTACCAAAACACTTTTTCTCCATTCCTCAAGCATCCTCTCACTTTCCAAGATTTCATTAAACAATCTAGTTAAAAACTCCACAGACATTTCACCTAAACACCTCCATGCTTCCACAGGTATGTCCACCGTTATTCATCCTCTTCATAGCTATCCTTACTTCCTCCTTGCTAATCCACTGCACGTCATGATTCACTATCCGCACATCATCCAACCTTCTCTTCCTCTTATTTTCATTCATCAACCCCTCAAAGTACTCTTAACACACTCTCCTTGCTTGTGAGTACGTTTCCCTCATTATCCTTTATCACCCTTACCTGCTGCACATCTTTACTAGCTCGGTCCCTCTCTGTCTAGCCAATCGGTACAGGTCCTTTTCTCCCTCCTTAGTGTCCAACCTTTTATACAACTCTTCATATGCCTTATCCTTAGCCTTCGCCACCTCTCGCTTTGCCATGCACCTCATCTCCTTATACTCGTCTACTTTCCTCATCTCTTTGACAATCCCACTTCTTCTTCGCCAACCTCTTTCTCTGTATACTCTCCTGTACTTCTTCACTCCACCACCAGGTCTCCTTGTCCTCCTTCCTCTTTCCAGATGTCACACCAAGCACCTTTCTAGCCATCTCTCTTACTAGCTCTGCTGTAGTTACCCAGCTATTCGGTAACTCTTCACTGCCACCCAGTGCCTGTCTTAACTCTTCCCTAATGTTGTTTTAAAATATTTCCTGGGATTTTGAACTCTAAAGTTATTGTGCTGATGTACTGAGTATTGTCTTATTACTTTATTATTTATTATCAAATATATTTAAACCTATCTTTGTGGCGTATACTTGAGACATATTTAAGCGCAGAGTACTTGCATATGTATTTGGTGACACTGAACAGGTCACTCCTAAACAGTCTTGCTCTTGGTCAGACTACCATTTGGATAATAGTAACATTACACAGTAGGATTGGACACCCTTTGTAAGGGCCTTGTAGCAGCTGATAAGTAGGGGTTGGTAGCAGTGGAAACTACCTTATAGTTTGGGCAGAAGGGGGGCATAGCTAGTAAACCTATGTCAGCCTTCCCCAGGTGTGTAGGTGTGTGTGTGTGTGTGTGTGTGTGTGTGTGTGTGTGTGTGTGTGTGTGTGTGAGCTACTTGGGCAGGGACACGAAGCACTGGTTGGACAGAGAGGATGCTGAAGGTCTTGGCTTGGCCCTTCAGCCGAGAACTTAACACTAACTGTGCCAGTGGGGAGTCTTACCGGAGATCTGGAGAAAGAGGGAGAAACCAGCCCCAGACTGACTGTGGTCTCTTGTGTGCTCTTAAGGGAAATGGAAATTGTACTTTACTGTGTGTGTACCTGTCATCCTCCCATTGTGTACATCCCCTAGCTGTTGCCAGTGGTGAGGATTGAGGCTCCATGATTAATGGGCCACTGCAGGGGCATCACACCCTATCTCACTATGAATTTTGGAAAAAAAGAAACTGTTAGAACACTTCTCAAAAATAAACTGGGTCATTAGCAGCAGTGAAAATGAGCTGAAGGATATCATTATTACTGTCCAGTCTATTGGCCAAACTGGACCCAAAGAGGAAACACAAGCAGTTGCTGTAATAAAGAGCTGATTAGAAGTTATAACACCTAGAAGAGTACACACTAATTGTGACTACAGCCAAAGAGTCTTGAAGAAAGACTCCTGGAGCCTCTCCTTAACTAAGGATATCATCCCGCTCCACTGCACTTTCATTTCAGCAGACTCTTTCTGATGATCTATTCTGTACATTAGAGGTTAAAAATGAGAAAAAAAGGTAGTCAGTTTTATTTAAAAGAAAATAAAATCAGGACATCTCATCATTTCCTCTCTATGAAAATAACCAAGATCTTAATACCCATTCCTGCAATCACTACAAAAACCGACAAGATATTTACAATTTGTTGATCAGGTTAATCCCACTAGGCTAATGGCCTCTTTTCAGGGGAGACCCAAGGTTGTATTCATAATGACTGGGGGGAAATTTGGCCTGGACTCTTTTCTGAACACTATGTGGCACCAGAAGGCTGTCATCAATACTTGGAGAGTTTCAAGGAGGAGGACAAAAAAAGAAAGCAGGCTATGATGGCATGACTGCAGAATACTGAAATCTCACAAAACAAACAAACTCTATAAGAGAAGATATGGAGCTTACAGAATTGGAGATTACAGAATTGGAGAAAGGAGGTCTGCAAACTTTTGTGATGCTGGAAATGATGAATCAAGATGAGCCAAACGCTGATGAGGAAATAAGCTAAAGTACTATGGTGAACTGAGTGAAGGGAGAAGTAAAAATGTGCTGCCAGATGAAATCAGGAAAAGAAGCTGGATTACCAGAAGATGCTGACAGCAGATTTGGGTTTTGCTTAGCCAATGGAGAAGCTTGTTTAAAGGACTAACCCTGCAACAGGATATTTTTGAGAGCAGTATATAAAAAATAATAATAATAATATGCAGAAATGATACACAAATCAAAGAAAGATGCTATGACGGAAGCTGAAAGAAAACAAGAACTGATACAAGAATAAAACCAGAAAAGATGGGAGGGACTTCCAAGATGGATGGACACTGAGTAACAGCCTGTTTCTAGCTCTCCCAGTGCAAAAAAAAACTTAGCAGAGAAGGCCAGCAAACTTGTGTTTATGAGTAAATTTCAGTAACTGGATAGTAAGTACACTGCCTGGATGCCAGGAATAAAGAAACACAGATCTGGAAAAAAATCAGCTACAAAAAAATGAGGAAGAAACACGGACTGATGAGAGTTCTGCAGCTGTTCAGCAAAATGTACTGCAACCTTCAGACATGACTTCCAATAACATACAAGAAGATACAAGACAACTGCATACAGACCTGGTTAAAATAAATAAAATACTGGTAGAGTATATCAACACAAACAAAAGGCAGAAACAAATGGAAGAAGCTTTAAACAGATGTTCAGATAAGATGAAAAAGCTGCAAAATCAGAGGTAGAAATGAAGAAAAAGCTGGCTGAATACGAGACTGCTCAGGAAGAGAAATTTAAAAAAGTAATAGAAATAGAACACAGAGCATGTAGGGAAAACATGAGATTTTCAGCTATACCAGAGAAGCTGGAAGGAACAGACTGCATTCATTTTATGAAAGCTCAAATAAGCAAGTGGACTGGTGTTAGCTGAATGGGCTACACCTCTCAACTGTACAGATTTTAGCAGAATATCCAGATTTTTGCATCAGATGTTTGGTCATTTCCTCATAAAATTTGTGGTTTTCTGGCAAATCATTGGATGTTGAAGTCACTAAATGTTACTAAATAATGACAAGCATTTCAGTTTCAGACTTTATATCCTTCAGAAAATTTGTAATAATGGAAAACCTGTTATTCTAGCAACTTTCTAAGTTTATAGGAACAATGTTTAAATTCTGTCCCTATTTTTGTCCTTTGTCCCCCCATTTGTTTCTGGCTTTGAGAGCTATGAATGGGCACATCGTATGTATACTCCAAACCTAGCCATAAGAAAGTAACCTAGACCTATAACAGTAAGGATGCAATCCTACCAGCAGAAGGAGTTGTTTCTGAAAGTAGGAGAGAGCAGAGTGTTTGTGGAGAATGACTACTCATTCTACACCAGGCAAGAGAGAAGTAAATTCATTCCACTATTCAGAAAATGCAAAGACACAGGTGTGAGGATTCAAGCTGCTGTATCCAGCAGTCTTCAAGGCATTCTTCCCTGGAGGGACAAAATCATTATTTGATGAAGTGTATGCTGAGATGGAAATACAAGTGTTTGTCTACCAAAAACTGAGCTGTGAAACAGAAGGAGATTCTGCTTCTTGTTCTTTTGGTAATACTGTACCTGTGAAACCTTTTCCAGTATTTCAATGGAAAATGTGGGAGAGAAGGAAGAGAGAGGACAAGGGTTGAGTAGAAGAATCGAGAGTATGTTGGAAATGAAGCAGAGACAGGATCTGGATGATGAACAGTAATAAAAATCAGTAACATAATATGGGATTACAATGCAATAATTATATTTGTGAAATATAATAGAAGAAAATATGGAAATATTGGACTTTTTCAAAATTTGTTTGATGTGGGGGACTCTAGTTTATGCCCTACTTCATGTCATTAATGTTTGGAAAAATGCTTTAGGGAGGGGAAGAGGGGGAAAATGCTAAAAGTAAGTAAAGAAAACACTTTTCTTAACAGTACTGTATTTGTGATGCATGGTTTTCTTTGCATGCTATTTTTGAGTGTAATGGGAATTGTAAACAGGTGTTAATGTTCTTTTTCTCCCCTCTTCTTTTTCTTCTTGTGCAGTTTTGGGAAATATAGGCAATGCAATGATCAAAAAAGGCAGCCTGGTTAAAAAGCCATGAAAAAAGTTAAAATTAATGTGCTTTTTCATTCTTGCGTGGGGAAATGACTGATTAAGGATCTTTGTTTTAAGACAGACAGCAAGTAAATGAAAAAGGATATTGAATAATAGGAGGCTTTTTTCCCCTAGCAATTGCGTGTATATATACTAAGTAGCATTTCTGCAGCTGGTCTTCATGTCTGCATGCAGACAATCTGTAGAGAAACTGGAGACAGTCTGGTGGAAGGGGACTGGAGGAGGGAAAAAAAAAAACAGAGATACTGGCTAGGTCATAATGTTCTCTGAAAACCATCAGGGGTTTTCCCAGGTTTGACAGCTTTAATGATACAAAACCAATTAGACAGAGATTTCATTTTTTTAATCCAGTGGGGATACCAATATAAACAGGTGCCTTTTTTTCTTTTTCACCCCTCTCGCTTTTTCTTTGTTCAGTTTTAAGGAATGTAGGCAATGCAATGAAAAAAAAGAGGGGAGATTGGAAGGGTTTGGTTAAGAAAAATCAGTGTGCTTTTCACATGCTTGTATAGAGAAATGACTAGGTTAAAACCCTAGGCATTATTCAGTAACACATGTATTACAAAGCATGTAAATGAAAAAGAATACTGAATATTATAAGGCTTTTTTTCTAATAAACAAGGTACCCTTCATTTTGTGTCTGGTTTGCATGTCACTAGAAGAAATTTGATAAAGAGAAGTGGCTTGTGGAAAGTGTTTTTATACCCCAAGTAGACTCCAAATAATTTTTCCTCAGGTGGATAGCAAATATTGGAGGTGTGATGGGCAAGAAAGAGGTGACTGGGAACATATTTTTGGGAGTGTAATGAGCTGGCAGAATTTAGGGATTCCCTACAGACCGCCCTGTTGAGATGTTGGGTGAGCAGATTGGATTGACTGGGGAGATGATTTTTTTGAGTTATGACACAGAATCGGAATTGTCTAGACATAGTAAAGCCTTGCTGAGTCTAATTATGGTGGCTGCCATAGAAGCAGTTACTACAAAATGGAAATCAAAGTCTAAACCAACTTTACTAGATGTAGTGCATATAGTAACAGAGATAAAAACTGGAATTGGGACTTTAGTAAAGGGAGGGAGCAAACTACATAGGAGAAATGGGAATTGTGGAAACAATATATGCAGAGCAAGGTGCGGCAGGATTTGAATGAGCCATATAATGCTTAACTGACAATGACTGGATAGATTATAAGTGATGTATAATGCCTGCAATTGCAGTTGCTTCAGTGGTGTCTTTGACGTATACTGTTGGCAACTAAAGTGGTGTCATGTTTTTTTTCACCGATATAAATGTAAGATATACGTCATATGTGAACATTTAATAAAAATATTTTTTGAAAAAAAAAAAAAAAAAAAGGAATAAAACCAGAAAAGATGACCAGTGGTAATAATCAAAAAGTGGCATTAACAGGTATGAAGTTATGGACAGTATTATTTTACCTTTGGGGTTTAAAGTACAGGACATATGAATTTTAATACACGTTGGGACAAAAGACATTTGTGAAGTTGCTTATGAAACTTTTACTTTACTTGAAAAATTTATGAAGTACAGAAAAAGAGCTCATCTGTACCATGGACTGATTTTTCAAAACTTCGGACTACAGTTCAGAACATCTGACATAGATGAACTTACATTAAAGACTATTTCTGTCCATTTGTAATATGGTGCAGTAGATAAAAAAATGTATGATACAACATGTTTGTAGAGGGGGGGGGGGAGTATGGGTAACATAATATGAATGAAGGAAAATTAAAACATATTTCAATGTAATGGACTTGAAAGGAGATAGAACAATACATGTAAAGAAATGGGATAAAGGTGGTGGAGCACTTACAATAGACATGTTTCTATACTCTCACAAAATGTTAGGGTATTTGAATGATGGTGATTTTATTCAAGGACACAGGAGAAAAAAAATATTAAAACAGCACTCACCATAGGACGAATCTTTTGTTGGATGGCATTTAACAGTAAAGTGATCAGAGTCCTGCCATTTTTTGGCATTTCTAAGGTCCACAAAAACAGTGGAGGATCTTCTTTAAGACCAAAAGTGGCAGTAGGTGGTTCCAAGACAGAACCACTGGCGAAATATACTAATTTAAGTTACATCTACCATCACGCATTTTAATAGATTCCTTGCATTTTTTGAGACCTTTGGGACAGAGTGAATTTATTGAAAATGTCTTGATTGTTGGAAGAGATGTTAAAGATTTGTATTTAGTTATTTCTCAAGAAATATGAATAGAATGGTTTTACACAGCCCTAACAGAAAGCATTACAGTGGATTAAATCACAGTGAAGTTAAAGTTTTAACTGCTTTTATGGAAATTGTATATTAATTTATAATTTTGTGTATTTTGAAGGGGAACTACCAGCAAACTAAGGGAATGGCTATGGGTGCTTAGGGTTATAGGTTAGTACTAGGCTAACTGCCCATGCGAGCCATTTTAAGCCTAGCCAATTATCCCTTGTGAGACTTAAGCCCTGCACCTTGTGTTTGTAAGGCAAACACCTTAACCATTAGGCCACCCTCCCAACCCCTTCTGCTTCTGCTGCCCCCGTGTTTGCCAATACCATAATGTAGTGGCAGTAAACAAATTTTGTATTTACTTCAGAGTTTATGAAACATTTAAAATATTATCATGGTCTGGATGATTTTTTTTATTTTATGGACAAGTAACACTGAAAAATTTTTAAGGTTTATGAAATGTATTCATACCACAACTACTTTTCATAATTTACATCAGAAATCAATGGTAATTTTTTTCAATGTGACTTTTTTAAAACAGAAAAGAAAAAAAGATTTGAATAAAATATCTTCAGCAAACCTACTTATTCTAACAGCCTATTATATTTTCCAGTAATCATACCTAATGGCACAAAAATACAATTAAGGGACAAATGATTAGGCTTTCAAGAGTGGTTTCCGAAGACAAGACTTACATTTTTTTTATTATACACTTTTAAAAAGAGTTATCCATAACAGATGGTAAATATTAGCAATGAAATAATAGAAGCAAGACATTCCAAATATCAAAACTTACTGAAATTTCCCTTTGATAAGGTGAATGAAGTGGTTGAAAATTTTCCGGAGCAATGATTTTTTCCATATAAAACAACAATTCAAATGTTATAAGAAATATTTTAAACAAACTAGAAAGCAGTTTTTGGAACATTTTTTATTGGTTGATTTATTAGGAAAAGGACCCCCATATGCACTGCAATTTCAATATTGAAAAAAAATAATCCAACTACTTGCTGTGGGAACAGAACTCACAGCCCTTGCTACCTGTTGAGCTAATGAATACCTTCAAGTGCCATTTAAATGGTGTGCAAGTTTCCTCCACCCCAGTTTAATACCCACATTTTACAACTCAGAATATTCATATGCATTTTTGCAGGAAACAGCAACTACTTCTAAGCAGTAACAAATCTATGGTTACCTTAAGAAAAAAAAGGAGCAACACCACACCTATACAGCAATACTGCAGACATTACAACCAGAGGACGATTTAAGGATGCATTATATAAGCAGACTTATTCATACCGCTCAACTTTACAGATTTTCGCAGAATGTCCAGATTTTTGCCTCATATTTTTGGTCCGTTTTTCATAAAATTGTGGTTTTCTGGCAAATTAGTGGCAACTCATTAAAGACTAAAGTTTGAAAATGATGGACAATTTGAGTTTCAGACTTCATACCCTTCAGAAAAATCATGCTAATGCAAAACTTGCTATTCTATCAACTTTCTAAGTTTGTAAGATCAAGATTTAAAAAATGTCCCCATTTTTGGGCCTTTGTTCAGATTTCTTGCTCTATGAGGTTAAGAAGTAAGCTTATAATTTTTAACAAGGCAAGCAGATACCATGATACTTTTAAATGAACACAATTTACACAGAACATTTGATTAAATGTATTAATGTAACACAACAGAATGCACAGAATGTTAAAAAAAAAAAGGTCTTGAAATGCATTAAAACAGGGCTAGTATATAAATATGGATTGTCTGCCGATACATTAATGCTGTACAACACCACATCCTGAATTCAAGAGCAGCAGGAAATACAAAGTGTAATATAGCAATAACCCACGCCTGGGTGTGGGTAATGCGGGATTTACCCACGGTTGGCGTGGTTTGGTCCTGAGGGACCAAACAAAGACAACCGTGGGTAAATCCCGCATTACCCACACCCAGAAGTTGGTTATTGCTATTATACTATGACATTATTTAAGAAAAGAAATAATTACTTTTCTTAAATAATGGCATTGTATAATGCCTCTTTGCTGCCCTTCCGCAGCTGGCTGGTATCCGCGGAAGTTCTGATGTACTGCGCATGCCTACGCAGTACATCAGAGCTGTGGCCAAAAGCAACGGAGAAAGCAAGATCTCCGTTGCTTTTTACTGTTTCGCTATGTTAAATGGGTTTAACATAGCGAGACAGCTTTAAAATAAGCAACGGAGATCTCCGTTGCTTTTTACTGTTTCGCTATGTTAAACCCTTTTAACATAGCGAGACAGGTTTAAAAAAAAAAGCAATGGAGAAAGCAAGATCTTCGTTGCTTTTTACACACTGTGTGGCTATGTTAAAGGAGTTTAACATAGCGAGACAGCTTTAAAAAAAGCAACGGAGATCTCCGTTGCTTTTTTTTAAACCTGTGTCGCTATGTTAAACTCTTTTAACATAGCGAGACAGTGTTTTAAAAACAGACTTATACTAATGGAAAAAGTCCGGGCGACCGGACCTTTTTCCATTAGTATTAGTCAATTTACAATGTGCACGCTGGCCAATCAGCGTGCACGTTTTGGAATACTAATGGGGGGGTCATGGTATAAAAGAGGGTTCTATGTTCTGTGCAGATTAAAAAAAAAAAAAAACAAACACTGCATGGTGCCACGGGTAATAATCCATACCATGTTTATGTAAGAAGTGAAGGCAGCAAAAATCTGTACTAGTTAACAGTGTGCCAGAATTCTGCTTTAGACTCACTGCTTCCACTTCAGACAAAATTTATCATTCTATGATTTCTAATCATGACACACATCCAACAGCATAATTTATTCCATAATCCATTATTGGGTTGGGTAAGGCTTTGTTGTGAAATAATCCACACCCTATGATGCAATGAAGCAGGACATCACAGAACCTGTATGAAGGTCTACTGTTTTCCCAAATATTGCCCATTATGTAAGAAATTACACTTGTAAAATAAGCAGCATGTTGTCTCATTTTGGTAATCTTTGTACTTTTGTTAAAAAGTAAACACACACACAAACACCAAGAACATGTGATTAAAACTAGTTAACCAAATGAAAGCTTACTATGTTTTAATGTCATTAAATATAAATTTCTGTTTGAATTTTAGTCACAACTGATACTCCTTTATGATGTTATCACACTACCCCCCAACACACACACTTTTTTATTACTTTTGGCCAGGTAAGCCCACTAGTCAGAGTCGGTGTCCCTTTTTAGTGACAACCCAAGAGCACTGTCAGGTTAATTACGTTACTCAATAACACAGCAGAAAATTGAAGGTAGAACGAGTCATACCCTGTACCCTGGTAAGTAGCTCATTAACACTGTAATCATGTACTGGGACATAAAATATTACCACAGTGGCAATATTGTACTGAAATTATAAGTGTTCAGACTGAGCACAGCTCTAGAACTTTGTCGTACATTAATATTTTTGCCGGTGTTGGCAAGACCTTTAAAATACAGATATTGTAATTGCTGTCATTCAACCCGTTTCCCCATTTTTACCTGCAGCTGGGGTTTTACAACAACAGTTAATGTGACCAAATCACCTAGAGCCAATAAAACTGCTGAGTGGCTAACCCTAATGCAATAAATGTTTCCACAAACACAAAACTGCAATTTCTACCACAGTTCATGAGGTACTTTGCTGTAGACTGAATATGAACAGAATGAAGAATTACAGACATCTTTTGGGCTATCTACAGGTTCACTGTAAATTAGCGTCTCAACCAAAATACGTAACACTCCCCTCCATTTGTGGATAAGGACTGAATACATTGGTCTGTCAAGTACTAAACGTCATCATCTTCTTTTGCTAAGCATGGGTGTTTGTGTGACTTATACAGAACATTTTTTCCTGGAAAAAGTGTTCTGTACAAGTCACACAGATAAAAATGCAGCCTACATTTTAGTATTTAAAACTGCTATTATTGTTGAGAGATGCTGTCAGACTCAGCAGCTACCTCTGTCACTCTGGGACCAATGAATAAGGGGGATTAAGAACCCCACTTTGTTATAATACATGGAGTTCTTAGACGTGCATCCAAGTTCACATGGAGGTTATATGCTTTGGTCTATTTCACATGGTCTGCAAGGTCTGCATATTTATTTACTTACTGAAATGGATATCTCTGGTGGCGAGTAGGGCTGCTGAGCTCTGTGCTAAAATATTAAAAACAGCCTGTTCCTAAAAGGCTACATGGGGAAGGAATGATGCAATAAAATCATACAGTTTAAGAAACCTCGTCACCTCACAGTAAGACGCTGTCTGGTTCGATTCTCAGCTAGAGCGTCATCTGCGTGGAGACATGTGTGAATGGGCGTACCTTCGTTGAAGGTTGTGCATCAGGGCTGGTAACTCGGCATGTAAAAATCAACTACCAATCATTAGCGGACCGGAGTTCCACTGTGGCAACCCCTAATCCGGAAAAGCCAAAAGACACAATCTACAGTTTAAGAAATCATTTCTGTAATTGAAATGTTGTGGTTTTATTCAAAGCCTAGGTTTCATTTCTTTTACTAATTCAGCCACCATCTGAGACAGACGTACCAACAAGGCTTTTGACAAAGTAAGCCGAGGAGTCAACTTCCTATATTCAGCTACCCAGAAATTTAAAACGGATTCCATACATATTTTACCTCCTCCACACACAACCTACTTACGGAGTCTTCTAGAACATCTGTTTCCACAGGATTGTATAAACCTTTACATATAAACAGGTAAACAGCAGACTCTTCCTATTGATCATGGTTGCAAGATCTAGCCTTTATAGCGAAAGCTACTGCAGCATTCAAACATCTACCATTGTGGCAAATTAGCAAGACACAACGAAATGCAGGTGTGTAAGTTCTGTTCCACAAATAAACCATGAATGGCTGATACTGCCTCACGCCGGCAAACCTAGATGTGGGCAAGCCATGTATTACCAAAGCCCATCCGTGATCTAAATTTCGTACTCTTTTAGCCACTGAATATTGGGACTCCATGCCTTTTCCACATGCTTTCACTAGCTGGAGTTTGAATATATGTACTTGCACAGTGAGGGACCCTTCACTGTAGCCCCCCTCGATTTTGTAAACCTCGAGCAACAAGAACCATTAACAGCATTATTTATTATTTTTGTTTGGCTTCATTCAATGTAACTTTGTGGAGCTTGTGACCATCTGAAGTGCCTGTAGTTTAATTATGAAAGAAGGCAGCAGATGGAAAATACAGCAACAGTGACTTCTTCATTTAGAAACCAATGTAATCTTTATTTCTGGTTAGCTACCAACCTTCTTTTTAAATGGCATTATAAAAGTGTTAGTAGTACTTTTCATTATAAAGCTGTTAAGAGGCACTGCTGGGACTGGTGTTTACCAGTATGAGCTTTGTAGTACCACTAGTACTTGAAATTAGTCAAAAACCAAATGCTTTCAGAGACTTTATCAAAGTGAAAAGCAACCAAAGAAGCACCATTTAAATAACCCACCCATAATTAAATTCAACCAATAATATAAAGCTGGGTTACATCTAAAGTTGGTGGACATGTTTGTGGTTTTATTAGACGAATTGTTTAAATGAATGCTATTTTTCTTAATATTTTAACATTTTAGTGATTTAATAATATTTATGCAAGTAGAACATTTATTAAAGGCAATATTTATGAATATTATTATCTATTTATATTTTAATATATACATATATCCTTTCAGGTGTTTACTTGTGCTACTATGATATGTTTACACAGCACTTTAGCCGTTTTAAAATGAGCTGCTTTATATTATTGGTTGAATTTAATTAGGTTTGGGTTATTTAAATGGTGTTTCTTTGGTCGATTTTCACTTTGCTAAAGTCTCTGAATAGTCAGAGACGAAAGGGCTTGTTTTTTTTACTGTAATTTCAAGTACTAGTGGTTGTTTTTACATAGTTGGTGAAAAAAAATTATTTTTATATTACAACCGACTTTCCGACTGATTCTGGATCATCTGTCCTTTATTTGGTTTGTTGGTGGGATATATTTTTTATTTTTTTTCCCCAACAGATTTGTTGGATTTCAATTGAATTGTACAGGTTATAAGTCACATTAAAGGTGGGAAAAATTCTGAAATGATTTATTGTGGCCTCATTTTTTTTAATATCACAAAAACCTGGCATTTTAACAGGGGTGTGTAAACTTTTTATATCCACTGTATTCATAGTTGGTTTTTAATCTGCATTTATTTTTACAGTCAGAGAATCCATTTTACCTGCAAAGAATTTATATTGTTTCTTGAAGAATGCTGTAGTCTTATTTTTAACCTTTTGTTTCTCACTCAGGAATCATAGATAGGGGTTTATGCCTAGTTTAATGAATCTATGTCATAAGATGGGTTGCCAACTGGCTCACTGACAGAACCCACACTGTGAAAGCAGCAGACTCCAAATTGACTTCCGACCAGTTACAAGTGGTGTCCCACAGGGATTGGTCCTAGGTCCTCTCCTGTTTTGGCATCTATTTCTCTGAAGTTCAAGCCAACACAAAGGGACTCTGGCTGACCAAGTTTGCAGAGGATTGCAAACTGGGAGCCATTACTCATTCTGCAACTGATGTAGACATTCTACAAAAAGGCCTCACCGACACCAATGACTGGTGCCAGAAACATGGCCTTAAGCTCAATAACAGAAGTGTATTGTCATTCCCTTTAGGAAAAATTCAGTGCCCATGAACTGCCACATAGTCGGTAGTCCACTAAACACTGAAGGTGTGATAAGAGACCTGGGGACACAGGTTGACAGCAACCTCTCCTTCGATAACCACATTGTCACTGTAGTCAGAAAGTCCTTCTATGTGGCACATCTCATTACAAAAAGGTTTCTCTTAGGTCATAATCCCTCTTTAATCGTCCGTCATTAGACCTATAATGGAATACAATGCCCCATTTGGTATGTACCTCACTAGACACCTACAACTGGAATAGACACAAAAATACCTCACTACGAGGAGCTTAGGCCTTAGACACATGCCCTATACAGGCAGACTCAAAAAACCTCCAGCTTTACTCTGTCACTTATCGCCTACTTAGAGGTGATCTCTGTTTGACCTACAAAGCCATGTCTGACCCAGAGCTGCTAGATATGCTACACCTAAAGAAATCCTAATCCTCCTATGCCACATGCTCCAGGGACCCAAGGGACAGGTTCCTAACCCAGAGACTTCCCATACTCTGGAACAAACTTCCCATTCACAACATGCAGAGCACTTCACTGGCCCTTTTTAAGAGAGATATTGACGAGTGGATAGGTAATATGAAGTTCACCCCGGGGGTCACTTTAGTGGCCTTGCTTGACAGGGGCACTAACTTTGGGTGGCATGATGCCAGGGAATCTTCTTGGGCTAGGCTTATATAGGCTCCAGGGCAGTTATCCTAGTACACACATATGACCAAGGTGTACTATGCTGTAATTTTAAGCAAAGCTTTTGAAAATAAAATGACTATCCATGTCTTAACAGAATAAAGTACATTACACTGTCACATTGTAACGCCCACTTACTTCCTTGATATATATATACAATGATCTTCAAACTTTCATCCGTTATAATTTTAACTTCCTCCTCCTCCACAAGTACCATTTCAAGGTTCTTCCATTGTGTTAAAACACCTAAAGTGTGCAAAACAGATTTTTCATACAGGAAATATGTTCATTAAATGCTTTCTTGCAACAGCAGAAACAGGAGTATTTACAGACCAAAGCATAGATGTGCACAAGCATCTTGTGTATTATTCTGGGAATTCATTAAAGGGCCTAGTGAGAGCTGGCTTGCCCTAGATGGGCCTTACTCCAACAGGACAGTAATTTTGTGATTCAGAGACATGTTAGCCATGATGAGGTAAGACCTCATTAAATCAGCTATTTGCTTACGACTGAAATCGCAGTATGTACCATAACAATCACTGCTGATTTGCATGTCACTGTAATATTTTGCTGCTCATGTACACACTAGCATCCCCCCCACCACACTTCCACACAAAGTACACATTTAAACACAAATATACCACAGTCCCTGTACCTACCCCCCAACTTGTCTTCAGTCTTGTAGTTCCACTGCACCCCTGACCACTAACAGTTTGCGCCGTTAGCATCCCTTGTGTTTAATGTTCTACCCACACCCTGATCCTCATATGGATGATGGTGCTGTTATATCACTTATGTAAATGGTCATTCCTGATGTCTAGTGACTACATCCACCTCCAGATCCCTTATCACTGTCATGGTAGGTAGGTGAACATGGCCTTTTAGCAGTGTTCAATACTGTAAAGTTGTGATACTAGTTGTGCCGATTTACACAGCTACACATTTTCTTCAATTGCTTGGCATGTAGGTGCCTTCCTGTAGGTGCTTCCAAGGGAAAGAACACATTGCTTATTAGTATACATGTCTCTCCCACAGACTGCCTTATTAGCATTCAGCACTGCCATGGGGCCAGCCCTACGCAGTCTGGACACTGCAGTGTACATGGAGGTGTGCATGTCATGGTACCTTCATGAATTACCCCCTCGTATCTTTTATCCAGCACATAGTATCCACATTTAGGAACATGATCATCCCATTTTCATGAATGGCTTAGAGAGTGCTTTATACCCAGTGTTCAGGATGCATACAGTATTCCATGTAGCAAGATGGAGGACCACAGCACACCAGTGACAGGCAGCTCAACAAGATATTCTGTATCCTCCTATGAAGCTACAGATGCTGCTTTAGTACACTTTACTGAGCTGCCTGTCACTGCTACCCTGTGATCTGTCATCTTGCCTGGGAGTGAGCTTTTCACTTCCTAGACAAAACAGCATGCAAAGATCATTACCATTTTATGGTAACAAGGGAATTTGGTGCTGTGTGACCTCTCTTTGGCTGAAGCTTACTTGCATCACTAGAAGGGAAGCTGGATAAGTTTAACTATGATACCAGGTTCACCTGCATCATGAGGGACTCTGCTGTTTAAGCAGTGCCAATACTTTACTCAGCACTGTCAGATGATGAGCAACATATTAGCAGGGGAAGGGGATTGCTGCACTGTCAGGGGTAGCACCATTGGATGGTATACAGCTGGATTTCCACAGTTTACTGCACTGGAACTGTACAGTATTCCGTTCTTGACATATTTATGCATGGCATACTTCAGGAAGAAAAGTGATTTGCTTATTTACTCTTTGCTTGGAGTACAATGCCTGCACAATGGGGTAAGCCCAGATACTATGATGTGCTATGTATATCTGTATGTGAACGTGTTCATTTTCCATGTGTTCAGTAACTTGTTTTGAGACCAATAGTCTAGTCAGTATTTGGTAAATATATTTCATATGCAAATCATTTTCATTATTTGAAGGATATGCAGATTTTCTAATTTTCAAGGTGTTTGCTGTCAACTTCTGTTGAAATCTTAAGTATAACTTCAGCAGATTAAACATTTACACAATTAACTTTTGTAAAACTAAATGGTGCCCATCTTATTTGAATCCCAGACTTCCTAAGCTTTATTTCACTGCTGGTAAATTCATTCATGTCTCTCTGACTTGGCATATTAGTCCTTTTGCAATTATGTTAAAATAGCCAGTCAGAAAGAGAGGTCTAATCAACTGTATCACACTACAGCTTTCCCTTTAAAGGGAAAGTGAGAATGCATTTTGGGAGTTGGCGGAAGCTTCAGTTGGTTGCCAAATAAGGGACTGATGTGTTCTTCACATAACCAATTATGGGCTATATTACAAAGTACAGACCTTGCAGAAAACTGTGATTTAAGTACAGATTCACATCTTATCAGCTCATTCATTCAATATTCAGGGTTTTTTGTAAAATGTATTGTATTACAGATTTGTTTAATATAATGAACTTGGCTTTAATTTTATTTCAGGTACTGCACCATTTTTAGTTTTCTACTGAATGGATTTATGTTTCAGTTAACACTATGGAATGTTTTTCAATGTACATTAATTGGAACTTAGAATATAAACTTGCTTGTGTAGCCAGATCTTTTTCCTGTGGGGTTCAAAACTTTATTAACAATGGTAAAGCGTTTTGTTTGGCTTCTGATTATTTTGTCTGTACAACAGAGTTTAAATTTCTCCTCTGACCCCTTCTGCTGATGAAGATTCCTGGATGATGACTTAGCAATGTACTGTGTATACATACACCAGCGTGTGTGAAGACCAGTACAGTACATCAATGCAATGCAAGTCCTGCCACTTCAGTAAGCTAATAAATCAATTTAGAATTGAGAGATTAACATGGATGTCTAAAGAGCAGAACCAATATTTTTACTTTGCATACATTTTGCATTTCTTTTTCAATATTAAAGATGACTACAAAACTATGTTATGCACTGCAGGAAAAAAAAATTGTAAGCGCAACTTCTTTTTATAGGTTCCTCTGAAAAATAAAAGTTACTAAGGCTAGGGAATTGCTTTCTGTGATATAGCATTTTGGATGTATGCTAGTTCACATAGTTATGCTCCCTGTGAATGGAAGTATTGTGCTACTAAACAACCAATACTCTAGTTTTCTGAATATTAAACTTACTTCATCATATACATTACTAATGCTAGTTATGAGCTACCATGTTTTTATTCCAGCAATGATTTGCAGTAACCTAATGACTACAGATTTAAAGTAAATATCTACACAGAGATGGCTACAAAGGCAGTGTTTGCAAAACAGCAGTTGCAAAAGATTATTTAAAAATGAATAGTCAGCAAATGCGGCACTCCACTGCTTCATGTACTGTTATTAACTTGGTTTTGTTATCTCTATAGAAGCTTGCACAGTTTTGCAATCTGATCTTCAAGGAGGAAACAAAAGTGGGAGTGCCAAGATTCCAGTTCAACTGAAGTACCTAGCAAATTATGCTTCACAAATTTGTTCACATTTTACAAAATGAGCCGAGCACATAAGAAGTATGCCACTGATTTCAACAAACAATTGTGTTCTCTAGAAGCTGTGATTTTTAAGCCAGTGAACAAGCACTAATTTGATCCTATTATATAAATGCCATGAAAATGATTCATTTCATCATAACTGCAAAAATGGGTAATATGCCGTACTGGATGCAGATGGGGGCACATGACATTTCTTTATATGGCATCATATAACCTGACCATAGCAGAACACTCTTTAATGGTGCTTATTGTTGGAAAATACTTCTAAACAAACATTGGTAGCATGTTCATAATCTGAAAGTGTGGATGAAAAACTGACCCCCACTTGTTCAGCAATCTCTCACAACATACTTAATGTAGACAAAAAAGCAGAGTTTGCATGTGTATTAATGTTTACACAAGCAGTACCAATTTGGTGGATATCATTCCCATGATTCCATGCAGAGTTCAAAACTGCTTTTCTGCAGATCTGTCCATCCACATGCCACATTACATCTGCTGTTATGCATGTGCCCTCCTGACTTCTCAATAAAGAAGTCCTAATGTTTCAGTGTGTGTGGCTGAGTGCAGCTGAGACATGACATCTCATCTACCTTTCTTGCTTTTGTTCTGCACATTTGCCCTTATGCTTCCTGTCAACAGTATGTTTGAGGCAGCACCTTAATGGCACGACAAGGCACCACTTCACCACCAGAGTTCTGCACTGTTGTGCATATAATCTGCACATATTTATCCTTACCCAAGACATCACGTTTCTTACTTCTGGCACCATTTTTGTTATATCTGTACTAACATATGGGATGTGTACAGTCATTCTTCACAAGTTCTCCGAACTTCTCCTGCCCAGCATATTTTTGGGGCATTTATACCCACAGGCCTAGTAAGATTTCATACCATTCTTCTCAAGGAGGTTGTGTGTACCTATACATCACTAATCTGCATTTGCCTTTCTGTGATTCACTGAAATGGTAGTGTGCCCATTCTGGTAAGTATTGCTTCTTTGCTAGCAGTCTCTTACTCTCTCTGTTTTTTACACTGCTTGGAGAGCTGTGATAAGGAGCTGGAAAAAAAATGTATGTAACTACACTTCAATGGCTTGCTGCTATGATGTATACCATTATTTGCACCCCCCCCCCCGGAGTGGACATTTGGTGATGTTCTGATGTGTTCAATGCTCCAAGCAGATTTGTGTGTAGCAGAGTTTAGAGAGCCATGCTTCACATACATGTAAGCATTCAGCACACTTTTCAGTATTCCACATGACAGAAATCTGAGCAGAATACATTACTACTTTTTCAGTGACTACAGGGAAAAAAAAGTGCCCATGGGGGGGGACAGACACTGAGCACTTCAGCTGCAAAGACACTATGGCACAGATCCTTGAACGGGAGTAGTGTGTGTGTGTGTGTGTGTGTGTGTGTGTGTGTGTGTGTGTGTGTGTGTGCGCGCACGTGAGAGAGACAGAGAGACAGACGGACAGAGAGTCTGTGACAGTAGAGATCACATAACCTAAAGGTTCTTCTTGAATGATGCAACATAATCGGAATTTGTGTAAGACACAGGAGAAAAAAAAACAGCCTTAAGTATTTCATCTAGTAAGACACAAGGGGGGGGGGGGGGATCACAAAAATTTTGTTGCAACCTTATTTCAAGCTACATGCTTAGGATATTTTCCCCCACAATGAGAAAATGATGTATTCTCTTCTTGTCCAAGGCGTAGTGGGTATAGTAATATAGAAATCATTTATTTATTGGTTTTAAGCAAAAGACTGCTGCAAACTGTAAACTGTCATAATCTGTACCACAAAATGTGTTGGTCCAATAAACTGCATCACAACTGTCTATGGGTTACAGTGATTTCAGTCTTTAGTGACTCGATATTGACATATATTTATTTTAAAGGCAGTTCACATTATACCATTTTTAAAAACAGCATTCATAACTAGTCAACTTCTCTAAACTTCTTTTATATAATAGTATTCTGTGTGATCCTGAAAATATAACATCTCTGAAAAATCTACAATCATAATCTTCATTCAGCTAACATAGACTTGCTACAGGTTACCAAATTATACAACACAGCAGGGGACTCTCTTTACTCTAACTTTGTTAGAAAGAACTGGAATACCCTTCCTCATAGTACAAGATCCATAAGCAACCTCAATCAATTCAAAAAATCTCTCAAAATCCACCTATATGAATCATGGCTTTGCACATGTAATGCTCCAGGTTAGTCCCTAAAATATCCACAATTAGTTTAGTTGTGATGAAAGTTTATAACTATGAACTTATTTTTTGAGATGCTACTAATCCTCTACAAATAATTTTCCTTTTTAACTGCTTTTTCACCACTGAAGTATTGTTAACCACGCTCCTATGTTAAGTGAATCTCTTTGCTAACTTACTATGTAATGTTTTCTTTAATGCACATTCGCTAGTGTATTTTATACTCTGTTTGATTACTGTTTATTTTTATTTTATTATGATTACTGTTTTATTAATATTATTCTGTTAACATAAAAAAGTATTGACTGGAGATTTTCTCCCTGGGCCTACACTGAAAATGGGCTCTGTCCTAGTCGGACCATCTCGGTAAGCAAATGTAAATAAAAATAAACTATTCCTTGTCTGCACCTAACTTGCTATGCATATAATGCGTGCTACATGTTGCTTAATAACTTTAGATAACTCTAAAGCAATGCATTTAGCTTGTATGGAAAGGCAGTTTGCCAGTGCTGCTCTACATGTATTTGGATCATTTACTGATCTTAGGTTAGTCAGCACTGCACTCAAGGTCTTGCAGCAAGCTTCTTTAAAAAAAACGTTTTTGCTTGACAGACAAGCCATTCCATACTTACATAGCTTTCCCAGAGAAAGAAGGCTGTACTGGGATGCAGTAATACTCCGTTTGTGCTAAATAAGCACAGTTATCTTGGTAAATGACAATAGTACAAAAAAAAGGAAGTTTCTCTCAGTTCTACTGAAAGGCCTTTAACAAAGAATATGCAACCATGCCCCCCCCCCCTTCCAACCCAGAGTTAAAAATGTTACAAAATCAGCATGCTTAGGAAATTGTTGCAATTCTATTACTAAAACAGTGCATAATGGGAGATGATACAAACTAAGATTATATTACTGAAAATGCCTTGCTTCTTCTGAAAGTTGCCTATTGTAGCTGAAGGAAGGGTTTCCCTTTGGATCAACTTTTCTAATTACTGTATTCATTCATGTGTGATGTGAATGAACTGGACTCCAGCACGACTTCAATTAAAATCAGATTGCCAATGTTTCTACATACACAGTGACATTTGAAGAGTTAAACACTGCAATTTATTTTCCAGCTTGCCTTTCCTTCACTTTTTTTTGAGCAGTTTTTTTTTTTTTTTTAAATAAAAAGCTTTGCAGACTTTTTTAAACTATAGCCCCCCAAAAAAGTTTAGCTTCGGTGCATAAGTGTTGGGGGGGGGGGCTATTACAGGCTTACCCATCTTACAGGGAGAAGGAAGTTTGACTATCTCCAATGCTGAAATAAGGTTCTCGTGTTTTCAGATGGCCAAAGTGAGTTACTGTTTACAGAAAAATTTAATTTTACAGGTCAAACCATACACACACAACCATAGCAAAGGACTGGACTTCACAATTTTCCCAAACAAAAAGCTAGTTTTTAATCAAATTTAGATGTTTTTGTTTTAGATCATATTAATGAGGTTTCAGATATAGTTCTATAAAACAGTCATTTTATTAGAGAAAACTTAGGAAATAGACAAATCTCAAGGCATTGGCTATTTTTTCACAAGACTCAACTGCTCAAATAAGAACTGTCCTCTGTAAATAGGTACAGGTAGCATCCCTATGCTCAAAGGGCATGTGATCCAACAGACTGAGAAGCCTAACCCAATTCCACAGCTGCCCCAGACTACGGTCTCATTAAGCCTGAGGCTTTATGGTCTATGGTGCCAACTTAAGAGTTTGGGGGAGTCAAGCCACATATGTTATTTAAGATCAAATAAAGAAAAAGGGATCTTTCTGATATTAATTATAAAATACTATACTATATATACACACACACTCACTATGTTATGATTTTATATATATATATATATATATATATATATATATATATATATATTAAATACATACATACATACATACACACACACACACACACACACACACACACACACACACACACACACACACACACACACACACACACGCATATATACATACAGACACACACACACTAGAATTGTCACTTTTAAAAATGTCCTAAGTAGGGTGCTGTTTTATGGAAATTTGAGATTTTGCAGGGCAAGTCATACCATTAACCAATGCAAAGAACTGGACTTCTGGAGCAAAATAGAAGCTTGTTAAATAATTTGAGTTATTAGGCTGCTTTATACGATATATAGGTGTTTCAGATGCAAAACAAATTGTTTTATGCAACTATGAAACGAAAAATAGGAAATATTTTCCTAAAATCTCAGAGCATCTGCCACTTTGTCACTTATTTTGCATGACAACTGCAGATGGTCGAGTATAGAGACAGTCAGATGTGAACCCCAATTCCAAACATTTACAACAATCACAGATTATGAAACAGGATAAACTTGCATGTCCAGATTAAGAATTCTATAATTCAGGTTTTTTTTTTTTTTTTGTGGCTAACTTCTTGATTGTTTTTACTATGAATAATCTGCTATGTTAATTGAGGTGTGCAAATTTAAATTTACAGTTTGCAATAAGCAGCTCTGATGGAGGGGCAGGAGGGGAAGAGATAGTTAGTGGAGTTAGAGTAAGGTGGTTGGAGAACATGGCAGCAACACCATAACCTTTTTTTGGGGTTCTATCTAGTCTTAAGATGTTGTATTCTGGGGGGGAGGATATCTTTGTCTGGGATGTGGGGTTTCAGCCATGTTTCAAGGGTTATGATGTCTGGAGAGTGTTGCGATATCCAGGAATGGAATTCTGTAGTTTTATTCATTATGCTTCTAAATGTTTATGGAATATAGGGTGATGTGTTTCGGGGGGATGTGAGGGTGGAGAGGGGTGGACTGTGTCGAAATAGGAGGTCTGGTCCAGGGTTGGGGTGGATGTCACCTGCAAGAAGAAGGGAAAGGAGAGTGGGAATAAGATGTGGGGTTGGGGTGACAGATTGTTTTTGGAAGCAGGGCTGTTGATAGAGTAAATGCTGAAGTAGCAATACCACAAAAGTTGAAGCACAAAAGTAGAACCACCAGCTAGCAATCCAACACAGGAAATTTATTATAAAAACACACTCGGACGTCTCGGCTCCACAAGCCTTCAAGGAGTATACTTAGATGCTGAAGTAGTCATGAATGGATGAGGGAGTTGTGGGCAGACTGGTAGTTGGGTAGGAGGAGAGGTTATATAAAATAGTTAAGGTATAGAAGTGCTAGGAGTAAGGTGAAGGTAGCCATGGTGTGGTGTAGAAATGTAGCAGGTGGAAATTGGGTAGCTGTAGGATTAGTTGTGATGCTAACATATAGCTAAATGTAAGGATAAGCAGTATAACCACAATGAGTTAGAGTAGGCCAGTAAGCACTTGGCTAGTGAAAAAGTGAGGTATTTCTATTAATGTGAAAGGTGAATAAATGAGGTGAGGTGGAGATAAAGAAGGAAGCCGATTGGATGAAGCAGTTTGCTTAGAAAAAGTAGTTTGCTTAGGAAAAAGTATCACCTATGTTACAAAACCAAGGACTAAGAGGAGCCAAGAGAGTAGGTAACAGTTGCCAGGAAAATCAGTATATTTATTTAGAGACAGCTAAAGGAACTAGAAATACTGTTTAGCTATGCTGTCTAATGGACCTAAAACTGGAAGAGGAAGTCGGTCAGAAGTCCAAAAGACAGAACGAAGCAGTTCTAATGAAACAAAATAAAAAGATGGGAGAGGCAAGGCAAATAGTAAAGGAAAACAAGAGTGGGTGAGGACAGGACACTGGGGCAACAAGAGTAGAAAAAGAAAAAAGAAAAAACGGGGAAATTAAAGGCGTTTGCTAGGCAAGGGATATAGGCGATTGCAGTTTGTGGTAGCGTGCTCTCATTACAGAACGAAAACAACAACGGAGCATTTTAACTACTGTACAATTTTAAAGACTAACCCAATGTTTAACATACTTGCAGCAAAGGAACAGTATTGGAAACATTGAGAGCACACTACTACAGAAGAAGCCGAGTTGAAGGGAATGGTATGAGTGTGTTGTTCATAAGGGGCTCAGAGCTGAATCATGATGTATATCCACTCCCACTGGGAATCCCTACTTCACTAGCTCCTTGTACATAGCTTGCAGCAACTCCACCAGTGTTTCTGGGAATTTAGGACTGTACAATTCAGCTTTCTTGGGACATTGCATTAAGTTCTCTCCATACCTAGGAATGCCCATTTGGACTCTTTCCTCAAACTCTATCTTCTTCTCTACTATCCGATTCACTGCAATCATTGGGTCAGCTGTACTGCAACCTGACCCAAATCTGTTCTTTTACTTACTAATACTCTCCATATTCATGGGTCACCCCCTCCTGCACATTCATTTAGTACGACTAGTGTTGAATACTGGTCACTCCCCAAAGCTGTGATGAATATCCCTTTTGTCCTTCTACACCGACACTAGAATACTTATTCCCCCAATTATATGTGAAACTCATCTTTCTATACCACAATGTGTACCTTAAAGAATAATTTCTTCCTACATTTTGATCATATCTGCTTTGACTTCATCTAGCTGCCACCAAACACAGGTTTCACAACTGACAAAATGTTAATAAAATCCGGAAAAGACGACAACTCATTCCTTCCCTTTTTTTAAGTTACTGTCTTCTTATGCTATTACCAATAAGCAGCACAGGAATGGTTGCCATGATGTACCTACACAAGCACGAACAGGGCATTAAACATGCATGACCAAGAACGTACATGGTTCAAAACTGGCATACCATAAAGTTTGAAAAAAAATATGTCACAGTTTTGATATAGATAGATATATAGTTATACTCCTTTACAATCCAGTTTATATCATATTACTAATTTCCATAGTTACTGATAATTAATAAAATAAGAGTGGCAATCTAAAAATGAAAGTAACAGAAACTTCTTCCAATTTCAGATGATCTTTTCTTATTACAGCCCAGATACAACAAAACAGAAAGATACAATTTCTTCATTGAATAAAACCATATTTTTGACCAAGATAGACTTCTGAGTCCAAAGCAATCACATAAATGAAAATGTCATTCTGAAATATTAATAAACAACAAGAAGGTGGTCAATGTGCCCAAACAATCACTGGTAACCATAAAAATAGGCACAGTAATTCGGCAAAAGATGTTTAATGACACAAGTAAAAACCGCACAAACAGAACACAGTAACGCTGCTACTATTTTCAATACGTTTTCGTCGGTTTACACTTCTTCATATCTCTGAAGAAGTGTATACCGACGAAAACGTGTTGAAAATAGTAGCAACGTTACTGTGTTCTGTTTGTGCGGTTTTTACTTGTGGAGTGTCATTAAACATCTTTTGCCAAACTACTGTGCCTATTTTTGTGGTCATTCTGAAATATGTTTAAAGATGCAGGTTCATAAAATATGCATTCCCAGTACTGCTGTTTTTCATCTGTAAAGTTTTCCTTGTCTTTAGATGCTAGGTACTTTTGTGGTACTTTAAACAGCATTAGCTTTCTGGCTACAATGGGGGCGGGGGGGGGGGGAATTCCAAAAAGTCTTAATACTGAGGAACACCATGAGTCCAGAGGAAGTGCAATGTTTTTGGAATATAATGGGGCAATGTAACAGAGATCATATGTGGTAACTCTGACTATACAGATTTATGGATAATGCACTAATGCAGTGTTATCATGGCTTTGCTTACATTATGGTATTACATAGTCAAGAGAGTGTGTGCACATCCTTGCGCACACACACACACACACACACACACACACACACACACACACACACACACACACACCTCTGTACGTGCATGTGTACACAGCCATAACACAAGCAAAGCCAACACACACTGCATTAACATGTTCAATAAAAATCTGTCTCTTCAATGTTCAATTCATGCAGGTATCACACATGAGCACTTGCTACACTGCCTCTTCAAATAATGCAAAAACTTTGGAACACAATTAGTGCAAGAAATTTTTTGAATTCCCCCTTACGTAGGTACACATATAACCATAGTGAATTATTGTCTTTGCTTACATTATAGTTATATGCGAGTACGCACAGCCATAATATATGCATTGTTCATTGGATAAAATCTTCCTAGTCACCATTACTATTCCTTAGCACATCACACAACCGCTGTTTGCTGCACTGCTCCTTTAATTACACCGACGACTATGGAGTATCTGTGTGCAAGACTTTTAGAAATCCCATACAGTATCGCCACCCTATCAGCTGTGTTATGGACAGCCCATAAAAAAGGGCATTGTTCATAAAGCCCAAGAAAAATGAGCAACATAGCACACTGTTTCATATGAGAGCCAAGGAATATGACCAGCAGAAACTCCATTCAGTTGCATTACCTTTACTAAATCTCTACTGTACATCTGAAAACTGCAAATGGCAAAAACAATGCTGTATAGTAGAGCAAAACAGAATTGCTTATTAAACAAAATTATTGCCAATATGACAGTTATTTAGTTTATTAGTTTATTGTGTGACGTGACAAAACAGTACCCCATTTGGACATTTAACAATCTATAAATTGTTTTCATTGGTATACTTGAGACCAGGCTGTACCTTTGTTACTCAAATGTTAGGAAGGGTATAACAAACAAATTCTAGCACACTACAGGAAGGGAATACACATGAGCAATGGTGATCAGTCAGCCATTTATTACTTGGTAGAAATCCATAAAAATCCAGAAGAAAAATGCTGATGCGAATCTGACATCAGCATGGAAATGTCACCTTTTCCTAACCATAGGATCATGGTGCATTTTAGTTTCAGATTCTTGAAATGCAGTCATACTTAAAAAGGACAGCAGAGTTGGAAAGTCTGAATATCCCAAGCATGCTGCCTTGGGCAAACTGCTAACAATCTGCAGAATAATCGATACTGGAATGGCCATTATAACATGACCAGTTGGAGGTTGTGGCCAAGATGGTTACCTGACAGCAGCAACAGATTAAAGCTCTGCGAATGAAAACTTTTCTCGGACAAAAAAAATCTAATAAAAGAACAGACTTTGGAGGTGCTTTCTAGCTAGTTACAAGCTAATTACAAACTACTTACATTCACTAATAGTAAGAAAAAATGATTTATATCTTGAAGTTCTTCAAAAACTATAATTTTTCCTGTCAGAATTTCATCTGCTTGGATAACAGAGAATAGACCTCAACATAAGCCACTCAAAAATGGTACTCCGGATTCTTCTGCAATATCCAGTTAATATCTACCATGCAGGATGTTCTAAAATTGGACAAACTGGAAACTAAAACAGAAAGTTTTAAAAAAGAATCCAGAAAGAAGATGGAGCATTTAGAAATTCTTATGAAAAAAGGTGCACTAATCAGCAGTACAGAAAATGCTTTAAATGACCATGAAGGGAGAATAAATGAAGGAGAGTCTTAGACTGAATTATTTTTAAAACAAAATAACTGGATTATAGACAAAGTTGATGATTTAGAAAATAGAGATGAAACAATATCAGAATTTATGGCATACAACCAGTCCCTGGGTTACGAACATCCAACTTGCGAACAACCCATAGATACGAACGGGCTGCTGCAATCATGGAAAAAACATCAAAATAAGTAAAAAAGGAAACATCTTACTGCTATTCAGAGAAATAAGATGATGTTATTTCCTTTTTCTCCATCTTCTCCATTCGTCAAGCTGCTCACACGTCTTGTTAGAGCAGTTACTTCCTCGTTCACAGAGAAGAAGCGGTCCAATTGGCTAAAAGAGTCCTGGCTTTGACGATCTGATTGGCTGTTGTTTTGAAGCTGTTACTGTACTGGTTTGGAGTATGGGTAAATGTCATTGCAACTCACTGGGGTCTAGGTGACAGGAGGAGGAGGTCTGGCAGAGGTCTAAAAGTGCATGAAAGAGTGGAAAACATTTGTGGGTGATGCCTGCAGTACAGAAATGTACATAAATGTGAAGTGAAGCTTAAAAAGAGGCAAGCTTAAGTTTCTTGGGAACATTCTACTGCACTATACTGCATTTTATTGCATTTTATGTCCCGCGGTGGTGGTGCTGCGGTAGCATTGTCGCCTCACAGTAAGACGCTGTCCAGTTTGATTCTCAGCTAGAGCGTCTTCTGCGTGGAGACATGCGTGAATGGGCGTACCTTCACTGAAGTTTGTGTCAGGGCTGGAAACTCGGCATGTAAAAATCAACTACCAATCATTAGCGAACCGGAGTTCCGCTGTGGCGACCCCTAACCGGGAAAAGCCGAAAGACACAACATTATTTGTAAAACAAAAAAAAAAGGGGGGGGGGATGTCTGTAAAATACTGCTCTGAATCAGCTGAATTGAACTGTTAATTATAGACAGTGGTAGTATTAACCAATCAGACCTGAGAAATGTCTAGCTGCTGACTCTAGTACTGTATGTGTATCCTGTGGAGCTCCACTTTAGTACTGTACTGCAGCCAGAAACATCTGCGCTCGTGACATCCCGACCCATGCCTCCAAAATATTAATCTGATGCATGTGCTAGTGTCAAAGAAAAGGAATGCAATCACCCTGGAAAGTAAAGTGGACAAACAGATGTGAAGCACCATCTGCCATTGGAAAGGCATCAGGCTATAGCTAGTCAACGATCGGAACGATTTTAAAAGACAAAGAAAGAATAATGAATCATGTGAAAGGCTATACCCCAATAAAAACTACAATTACAAAACAATGGAGTGGTTTAATTCTTGAGATGGAAAGGCTATTGTTAATTTGGATCGAAGACCAAAATCAGACGAATATCCCCATTAGCCTTTCATTAGTTCAAGAAAAAGTCTCGAAGCCTTTTCAATGATTTAAAAGCTGCTCGAGCAGCAAGTGCAGGAGGGTGAGACGAAGAATTTTCTGCGAGTAGGGGCTGGTTCCATCACTTTTAAATAGGGGCGAATTTGCATAACATTAAAACTCATGGTAAAGCTGCAAGCGCAGATGCAAGTAATGCAAGGAATTTTCCTAAAATGTTGGAAAAAAATTACTGAAGAGGGAAGATTTTTGCCAGACCAAATATTTAATATAGACGAGACTTGCTTATTTTGCAAGAACATGCCTGAAAGGACTTACATTTCAAAAGAGGAAAAAAGTGCAGCAGGGCATAAGGCAGCAAAAGACAGGCTAACGTTTGGGGGTAATGCTTCCGGTGATTTTAAGTTGAAGCCTTTGCATGAGTATTGCTCCTTAAATCAGAGGGCACTACAGCATGTCATTAAGGCATCTCTTTCTGTTATTTGGAAGGCAAATGCAAAGGCTTGGGTTACAATTGCCATCTTAGAAGATTGGTTCTTGAACCATTTTTTCCTGCTGGTCAAAGGTACTACCTGGCCAAAAACATTCAAAAGTATTCTTGTACTTGACAATGCAACTGGACATCCAAACAGTTTAGATGACTTGCACTCAAATGTAAAGGTTGAATTTTTACCACTCCCAACCCCGCACTGCTACTTCAGCCAATGGATCAGGGAGTAATAGCCTCATTTAAGGCCTTTTACTTATGCCAGACCTTCTCACAAGCAGTCAGAGCTACCTAAAATAATACAATGACCTTAAGGGAGTTCTTAAAGAATTATAACATCTATGATGCCATCAAAAATATTGCCAATTCTTGGGATGAAGTAAAGCAGTCAGTCAAATATGAAAGGAGTGTGGAACAAATTGTGCCCACAATTTGCACCTGGTTTACAGACTTGTACAGATGATGACATTGCTGAAGCAAGGCAAGCTGTGGTCGATACTGGTAATCAAATGCAGTTAGACATCACTGACATGGATGTCATAGAGTTACTTGACTCCCATGACAAAGAACTGACCAATGAAGACATTATGGAACTGTAGCACCAGATGATAGCATTTGAGGAAGAAAACAGGGACCTAGAAACTCCAAAATCAAAAACGTTTTCAACAAAAGAGTTAGCTGAAGCCTTTGGCTCCTTGAAGCAGGAATGAAGTTAGATAAGCAAGATCCTAATACAGAGAGGTCCACCCAAGTTTACTGTACAGTTACCGAGGGCCTCAGCTGCTATAAGGCCATTTATGATGAGAAAAAGAAAAAGCTCTGTACAAACCTCCACTGATGCCTACTTCAAGAAACTGACTCCAGCAGTAAATACCCTCTCTCCAGCAGCAAAATCAAACCCTGACTCTGCACCGCCAGGCCCATTCTCTCCAACAAGTAGTCCACCAGTTTCTGCATCATCCAATTAATAAAGTTATCATAACATTAACTCACAAATGACTGTGAACCTTTACAGTAATTCCTTTCCTTTTTTTCCCCATTTAAACTTTGATTTTTACAGTACGTACTGCAATATACAAGTGTACAGTTACTGTACTATTACAGTATTACTGTACTTACAGTATTACTACAGAATACAGTATTGTGTTTAAGATTATTTTTTATTTGGAAGTGTTTTACATGCAAAGAAAAGTAAAATAGATACTAGACTGAGGCAAACATTTGACTGACATTTCTTATGAACCATATGTACGTGTTTTGACTTACACCGGGGACTGCGTGTACCTGAAAAATATGAGAGAAACAATATAATAACCTTCTTAACAACCTAGCTGTATAAAATGTTAAACTTACCTGAAACTTTGTCATTTGGAATTCAAAGGACACATATCCTGGAGATCACCTTCAAAGAAGAGAAGCTCATCACCACGTTCAATAACAGTTTATGTCCAGTATGGAAAAAATCAAAAATTAAAAACAGATTTCACAATGCCTATTCCAGCAAAGTAATGAGTAAAAATCTTGCTTTTCACTGATTCAAGAACAAAGAAATAAATAAATATAATAATGAATAAAGCTACTCTGGTGTTTCCTATAAAAATAAAAATATTTTATTCTGAAGGAATTAAAGTATTTGACTCGTAGCCGGTCTTAGGCATAGGCCAACTAGGCGGCCGCCTAGGGTGCCGCTGTAGCAGGGGCGCTTTGCCAGTATTTATATGGTGTAAGTAGACCAAGATGGGGGCACCAGATGGTGTGGTAGGGGGCGCTGTGGAGCCCTTTTGCCTAGGGCACCAGTTGACCTAAGGCCGCTCCTGATTTGACTCACTGGATCAGGTATCGACATTTGTTAATAAAATTAAAATCCTCAACAACACTGAAGAAATAGATTGGAATGCTGCATATCCCTCAGAAAGAATTCCGATTGCGGAACCTGTGTGAGTAATCTGCTCAAAATAACATTTTTTTTAAAAAAAATATTTGGAAGCAAAGAATTGGAAAGACAAAAGTTAGGACATTGTCCTGTCGCTGATATGTAATTTCTTTCCAGTATACTGAATGTTAGTATCTTATGCTGCAATGTTATTAACCCCAAATGTATATATTTTAATGGGAAGGAGTAAAATATAGCAATAACAGACACGGGTGTGGTATATTGAAAATTTACCCATGGTTGGTGTGGTTTACTTACGAGGGCATTTAAAAAAATATTACTTCCCCTTTTTTAAACAATGTATTTGTATGTGACAGCTCCATGCTGTTCATCTGCTTTCCCCGGATATTCTAGTGCTTTTCTGATGTATATCGCATGCGTATGGGACTTTCGTTCCCATGCTTACTCAATACATCAGTGCTGTGTGAGGAGTGCTGTGTATAGGAAGCAACGGAGAAAGAAAGATTTAGATTACCTTTTTTTACGATAGCAGGAGACTTTAAATGTGCAGGAGAGACGGGACATAAAAATAAAAGGATAATTGGGTAGGTTATGCAAAACTAGATTAGCCTTGCATTTCCTGTTTGTCCTGTCTCTCTCACTGATTTCAAGTCTCCGGTTTTATTTATTTTTTTTTAATTGCAAGAAAAGTGAAATGTTTATGGTATATATTAATGGAAGAAAGTCCAGGCGACTGGACGTTTTTCCATTGGTATATGCTCAAATTTAGAATGGGCATGCTAGTTAGGCTGACCAATCAGCATGCTAGTTTTTGAATGTTACTGTTTTACAGATCAGAATTAGAGGAATTAACAATTAGAAAATTACAGAATAAATTAGCAGCTGCTCGATGTTGCCTTTTTCACATGCTGTAGTTAAATTCTATTCCTTTATATAACCATAATGCACTAAGTATTAACATCAATGGACTTAAGGAAATTTCAGATTTACAGAATTCCAGCATATACAATGAAATTTAAAAAATGTAACGGTTACCATAAAGAACAAATTGAGCATTATTTAGTCTTTGAATGATAAATCGCCAGGTTAGTAAAGTCGCAACGTGGGGCTTCTAAAAATGCCTATTAAATACAGAATGAGAAGATGGGCTAGTAATAAAATGAAAGTTGAAGCATAGAGAGTTATTAGACATACAAGATGAAATACACAAAGTGAGGTCTGAACTAAAGAAATTAGACAATATTGAAGTTAAAACATTCATGACAAAATGTCAAACAATTCTAACACAAAGTGGAGCTATCGTATAACAGTGCAATTTTAAAGCCGACTCCAAAAAATCTTCACAGATTAGCTAACAGAAGATGTTATGCAAAGAGACACAAATCAATAATATCCGAAATTCTCACACCGTTAGGATTACTTCACACATACAGGACGTGCTTAGCATTTTTTAAAAAACTTCTGTGAGAATCTTAAAAAAGAAAAATAATAATCATGATGACTGCAAAACTGATGCACTTAATGGAAATATTACTTATAAAGTTAGTGATCAGTAAATTTCTTTGTTGAATAAGCCTATTACCACAATATAAGTTAAAGAAGTTAAAAAAAAAATAAAATGGAAAAGCTCCAGGGTTAGATGGGTTGAGTATGGAATTATAGAGTTTGCTTCTGTTAAATATTTTAGAATTACTGAGTGAAGTTTTACGGATAATTCAGAGTAACCAAATAATTCTTTCTTCATGGAAATTTTCTGCACTCTCAATAATACTTAAAACAAGAAAATGTAAACAGTTAGTTTTCTGATATAAATCTATTATTACACGAAGATAACATATTTGTTTTCATCTTTATTACAAGATTAAGAGATACAGTAGGTAAATTAATAAAGATCAAACCAGTCAATAGATTAATGTAAGACAACATTAAAAGGGTAGTAACAATTGAGGAAAAACGGACAAAAAATTGGCCCTAAATAGCTTACATATCGAGACAGCTTTTGATTGTGTAGATTGGAACCACATATTTAAAACGTTATAAGTGTATGCATTTCCAGAACTTATTTACTGAAATATATATTAAAAAAAAAGTATAAAACTTGTATATACATTCCAAAGCATACATTAAAAATTGGATCTTACATCTCTCAATGATTCACTTTAAACAAAGGTACAAAGGCAAGGATGTCCCTTGTCTCCTCTACTATTTGCATTAGTTATTGAACCCTTAGTTTTTATACAATTAATAAGGATTGTCAGAAAAAACACAGCTTTCTGCAGATATTTCACTATATACAGGATATTTAAATTATTCAATAATGATTCAAGGAACGTCAAGGCAACACAATATCCAACAAGTCCAGAAAGAACAGTTAGCAGAAGCAATAATATGTCCTTTATTAGACTACAGCTCACCAACAATCAGAGCCAGAGTGTAACTCAGAAAAAAATTAAATGCTTTCATCCACCATCATGTGGACTTCTTCAGAATCAATTAAACAATTATAAACACACTATTTAAATCCATTTTGGCGCCAATTCAAATTGATTTCTTTAAAGAAACAAAATAAAACAATAATTAAAACTTCATTAAATAATGCTTTCAACTAACAGTATATACTTTAAACTGTATTAAAATACTTATTTAAAATCTGCATTGCATACTTCATATAGTTTACATCTTATGCATAACATTTAAAATATAAACAATCTAATATTTCACTTCATGTTTGTATGTATTTCCTTTCTAAATATACATACGGTTCACCCAACCCTATGATCTATGATAGATGCATTCTATTAATAATGCAAAATAATAAACATTATATTAAGCAATATATATATATATATATATATATGCTTATATGATGTTAAAAACATTTAGAGAAATAAAATAAAACAAAACTGTCTATATACAACAATACGTAGGAATACAACTATCACTGTTACCTAAATCCATATACATCCAATATATAAAACACAATGATACTAAAATCTTGCCAGATCCTAAATATATGTAAACATAAGTAGATTGCCCAAATAAAAAACAAAATATAGCAATAAGCAGCATAGCAAAATTAAATAAATAACTATAAATACTATATACAATATTGGTCCTTAGCCATAATATGTTATAAAAATGGTTTTAATGAAATATAATCATTACATCCAGGAAAATTTGATGCATCCATTAATATTTGCCACTTCGCCTCCCTCTCAATCAATAATTCTTTCATATTACCCCCCTATGTTCATCGTAACCGTCTCCAATATAGCAAATCTAAAGTAATGTGTATTATCTGTATTACGTATATGCCTTACTAAAGCATTGGTGTTATCTCCCTTCTTTATGGCATATAAATATTCATATATCCTTTTCTTCAACATGCGTTCAGTTTTTCCTATGTAGAAACATGGGCATATTCCACATTTCGCCATGTATACTACATTCTTTGTATTGCAATTTCCTTTTTTAAACCTTACTTTAGTTCTATTTATATTTTCCAAGACTAGTCCACCCCCTTCATAAATTACAGGACAGTATACACATCTGCCGCATTTTCACGTGCCCCCTTGATATGCAGTTATCTCATTCACTCTTTGAGGTCATTCCAATATTTGTTTTAAATTCGTACACATTTTATACACAAGTCTAGGAGTATCTCCAACTATTTCCCTCAAGTTCTGGTCCATAGTAAAAATGTTCCAATATTTTGTTAATATGTCCTTAATACGAGTGATTTGAGGTGAAAATTCCATAATACAAGCTCTTTTATAGTCACTCACTTCCTCTATTACTACCTCTTTCTTCACTGGCCTACCCAAAACGGGTATAAATTTCTTCCCCCATTCCTTTATGACATAACTTTTTACTTCCTTAATTAAACTAGGAGAGTATCCTCTATTCACAAATAGTCTGCTAATAAATTCTATTTTTTCTAACATTACATTATAATTTGATGTAATTCTCGCCGCTCGAATGCACTGTCTTTTGAAAATACTTTTCTTTGTTTTAAACGGATGGTTACTTGTGAATTCCAAGTAATTATTGGAGAAGGTATTTTTTCTATATATGCGTGATTCAAAGCCATTCTTATTACTAGATATGTATGTATCCAGGTATGACAGTCCTTTATCATGAAACTGATAAGTAAATTTCAAAAACTGACTGGTATTGTTTAAATATTGTATAAATTCAATCATATCTACTGGTCCTTCCCAAAGAATAAATATGTCGTCAAGGAATCTAGAATAAAGTCTAATATATTTGTATTACTGACTTTTGAAGACTTTTTCCATTTCCCAGTCTAGCATCACTAAATTTGCTTATATTGGGGCACATGCTGTTCCCATAGCAACTCCTTGTGTTCGTCTATAAAATTCCCTTTCAAAAAATATATAATTATAATCTAATATGATGCTCATTAACTCCATCACCACTAATGATTGTTTCCAGTCCAGGTCAGAAAATTTTTTTATGCTATTAAAAAAGCTGTCCATACCCTGTTCTTTAGGGATACATGAATATAAATCAATAACATCTATTGTTATATACACTAAATCTTCCTTCCATACCTCAGAAGTTAAATTCTCTAAGAACATCCAAGAATCTTAACTAAGTGAGGAATTTTGCTATAGATGTGTTTTAACCAAGTGTCAATGACTACACTCATAGGAAATGTTTTAGAATGACTCCCTGCTATAATGGGTCTAAAAGGGGGGTCCAAGTGATTTTTATGTATTTTAGGCACTCCTATTATGGTAGCTAAAATAGGATTTTTAACTACCATATAATTGTATATATCCATATTTATTCTCCCTTCTAACAGCATGTCTTCTAGAAACATGCCTATTCTTCTATACCCTATATTTATTTCATTTATGGATACCGTAATATAATTGCCCGATTCTACTAATATATTATACATTTTGTTAACATAGTCTCCTTGGTCATATATAACTATCCCTCCTCCCTTGTCAGGTTTCATTATTCGTATTGATTGATCAGATGTTATTCGTTGCAAAAGATCTATCTCCTCTTTGTTCAAATTATTGGTATATGTCATACATTTTTTATTTTTAACTTGATTATCCTTTCCCCTTACACAATTCTTTAATGCATACAAGTCCCTAGTCACCAATTTTTCATATACATTCACATGTGGGTTATTAGGAGAGATGAATTTACTTTTTTTCTTCAACTTATTTGTTTCTTTCATCATTGGTGTATTTTTAAAATAAATGGCTAAATTCAATTTTCTGAGATACTTCTTCAATTCAATAATGCTATCTACTATTCTAAAGTTTTTACAGGGGACAAATTTCATACCCTTTGAGAATAATGTAAAAAAATCATTACTGATTTCCATTTCAGTATAATTATAAATATTAAAATCATTTTTTTCATGTATAATTCCATCAGTACTAACTTCCTTTGAATGGTCTGTATTGTCAATAACACGTTCTTCTTTATTAACACTATTCGCGCTAGATAAACTTGCTATTGATAATTGTTCCTTGTTGTTCTCGGGTACTGGTACCATTCCTACCGGTGTCTTCCTTCGTTCGTTCTCCAATCCCATTTTCTCTGCCAATTGTCTCTCATAGCAGTAGATGTTATTGATTTATATTCATGTATCCCTAAAGAACAGGGTATGGACAGCTTTTTTAATAGCATAAAAAAATTTTCTGACCTGGACTGGGAACAATCATTAGTGGTGATGGAGTTAATGAGCATCATATTAGATTATAATTATATATTTTTTGAAGGGGAATTTTATAGACAAACACAAGGAGTTGCTATGGGAACAGCATGTGCCCCAATATACGCAAATTTAGTGATGCTAGACTGGGAAATGGGAAAAGTCTTCAAAAGTCAGTATTACAAATATATTAGACTTTATTCTAGATTCCTTGATGACATATTTATTCTTTGGGAAAGACCAGTAGATATGATTGATGAATTTATACAATAATTAAACAATACCAGTCAGTTTTTGAAATTTACTTATCAGTTTCATGATAAAGGATCATCATACCTGGATACATACATATCTAGTAATAAGAATGGCTTTGAATCACGCATATATAGAAAAAATACCTTCTCCAATAATTACTTGGAATTCACAAGTAACCATCCGTTTAAAACAAAGAAAAGTACTTTCAAAGGACAGTGCATTTGAGCGGCGAGAATGACATCAAATTATAATGTAATGTTAGAAGAAATAGAATTTATTAGCAGACTATTTGTGAATAGAGGATACTCTCCTAGTTTAATTAAGGAAGTAAAAAGTTATGTCATAAAGGAATGGGGGAAGAAATTTATACCCGTTTTGGGTAGGCCAGTGAAGAAAGAGGTAGTAATAGAGGAAGTGAGTGACTATAAAAGAGCTTGTATTATGGAATTTTCACCTCAAATCACTCATATTAAGGACATATTAACAAAATATTGGAACATTTTTACTATGGACCAGAACTTGAGGGAAATAGTTGGAGATACTCCTAGATTTGTGTATAAAATGGGTACGAATTTAAAACAAATATTGGAAAGACCTCAAAGAGTGAATGAGATAACTGCATATCAAGGGGGCATGTGAAAATGCGGCAGATGTGTATACTGTCCTGTAATTTATGAAGGGGATGGACTAGTCTTGGAAAATATAAATAGAACTAAAGTAAGGTTTAAAAAAGGAAATTGCAATGCAAAGAATGCAGTATACATGGCGAAATGTGGAATATGCCCATGTTTCTACATAGGAAAAACTGAACGCATGTTAAAGAAAAGGATATATGAACATTTATATGCCATAAAGAAGGGAGATAACACCAATGCTTTAGTAAGGCATATACATAATACAGATAATACACATTACTTTAGATTTGCTATATTGGAGACGGTTACGATGAACATGAGGGGGGGGTAATATGAAAGAATTATTGATTGAGAGGGAGGCCAAGTGGCAAATATTAATGGATGCATCAACATCAACCTTTCCTGGATGTAATGATTATATTTCATTAAAACCATTTTTATAACATATTATGGCTAAGGACCAATATTGTATATAGTATTTATAGTTATTTATTTAATTTTGCTATGCTGCTTATTGCTATATTTTGGTTTTTATTTGGGCAATCTACTTATGTTTACATATATTTAGGATCTGGCAAGATTTTAGTATCATTGTGTTTTATATATTGGATGTATATGGATTTAGGTAACAGTGATAGTTGTATTCCTACGTATTGTTGTATATAGACAGTTTTGTTTTATTTTATTTCTCTAAATGTTTTTAACATCATATAAGCATATATATATATATATATATATATATATATATATATATATATATATATATATATATTGCTTAATATACTGTTTATTATTTTGTATTATTAATAGAATGCATCTATCATAGATCATAGGGTTGGGTGAACCGTATGTATATTTAGAAAGGAAATACATACAAACATGAAGTGAAATATTAGATTGTTTATATTTTAAATGTTATGCATAAGATGTAAACTATATGAAGTATGCAATGCAGATTTTAAATAAGTATTTTAATACAGTTTAAAGTATATACTGTTAGTTGAAAGCATTATTTAATGAAGTTTTAATTATTGTTTTATTTTGTTTCTTTAAAGAAATCAATTTGAATTGGCGCCAAAATGGATTTAAATAGTGTGTTTATAATTGTTTAACTGATTCTGAAGAAGTCCACATGATGGTGGATGAAAGCGCTTAAATCTTTTCTGAGTTACACTCTGGTTCTGATTCTTGGTGAGCTGTAGTCTAATAAAGGACGTATTATTGCTTCTGCTGACTGTTCTTTCTGGACTTGTTGGATATTTAAATTATTCAACTGAAGAAAAAGACAAGGAAATTGAAAAGTTTCTAGAAGTCATAAAAATGAAATGTTAGTGTTAAAATCAGAAAGATACATTTGGAAAGGACAAGAATTAAAATACTTGAGAATAAAAAATATCAAGATACAATAAACTTTAATTGAAATATTACTCATTAAAAAATGAAATGAGTGTTTTTGTGCTGGAGCATAGGTTAGTGCTTATTATGACTACATTACTCAAAGTGATTCACACATTATATATATACACATATATATATATATATATATATATATTTACACACACACACACACACACACACACACACACACACACACACACACAATCATTCAATTGCTGTAATACCTGGCCAAAAACTTAAAAATAAAAATGGAAAAAAAAATGGTGAATTTATTCCTACAATACCCTAAAAAGCGGAGAATTGCTTGGGAGTATGGCGATATTAGCTTCCCTGATGCAGAATATAGGGTTTACATTTGTAGCATTGGAATAATACTCTGGTTAGACTCGACTTATAGTATTCAATGGAAAACCATTCAGGAATAGATTATACATTTTTCTAAGTTTATTAAATATGATAAATTAGAATTATGGTAACAATCCTTTCATCTGGTAATAAAACTTATTAGACGGAAACGTATTTCAATCATTACACTCTGCATATATGAAATCAATTATAAAACCCCATACATTTTATTTTAAAATGGAAATTTTCATGCTTTCCTATTGCATACACCTCTAGACTTGTGAAAATTCAGAATATTAAAATGAATTTACTAAAAAGGAATGAATTAGTGTTATGGTACGACTGCTTTGAAAAAGGGAAAGCCAAGTCTCCAGAATGTTTAATGAAGGATTTAAGTTGGATGAATTTTCTAATAAGCTACTATCCATCAGTAAGAAATTAAATTAATTTGTAAGAATTTGTAATATAAAAAGTGACAAGGAACAGGACATTATTCCCTCATTGTATGACCACTATGTGTGCTGTCAGCGAAGGTAAAGTGACCTGTGACGTCCCACCTCTGGGCCAGTAATCAAGGAGCCTCAATCCTCGCCACAGACACTGATGAGGGATTTTTAAATGGAACAAAAATAGGTACACACAATGTTTTCAGATGCAGCTCTCTGCACTAAGCACAGTTTCCCTTAAGAGCATACAGGGAACACACTCCCATTATGGGGCTGGGTTTCTCTCCAAGCCAGGCCCCAAATAAGAGTCTACACTGACCACAGCTGTACAATTGAGTCCTCAGCCCAGTGCTCCAAGCCAAGTCCTCCACCACTCGCTCTGTGAAACCAGTGCTCTGTGTCCTTGCTCCACGTAGCTGATGCACTCTGAGATTTGATATTCACAGACACACACAGAGAAAGGTTGGTACACATTTACCAATTATGTCCACTCTGCCCAGACTATAAGGTAGATACTGCCACCAGAACACTCCAAAGCCAGTTACTCTAAGGCTCTTACAAGGGTATTCAATTATATAGAGTAAAATGAATACTAATACAATTGGTAGTGTTTGACCATTCCAGCAAGGCTTTCAGAAGTGTCCACAGTGTCACGAATATAGTACTCTCAAAGATTAATATTCTCTAAAAGATCAGCCACAATGAAAATGTAAATATATTCAATAATAAAAGAACATGAAAACACTAAATATCTATTTACAGTAAACACCAGAGTTTCAATCACAGGAAATATTAAAAATATCAGAGATGAAAAGGTTTACACAGATACAGAAAACCAATACTTAACTCATCTCACTACATTTTCCTGACTGAAAGAATTACTATCCCCTAGTTCACTTACTAGAGCAAGGCAAGACGAAGTCGGCAAGTGATCCTTCTTTGTCAGGTTTCAAAAACAGACTGCCATGAGACTTCTGTCTCATCTAGTATTAAAGCATCATGTCAGTGCTGGCTTACAGAATGACATCACACACATCTGGTCATCTGGTTCCCATACTACCCATTTACTAATCTAGCACATATGGTGTCATAATGCACATAACACAAAGCTTTGCTAAGATGTGTTGTAGCATCTGGAAGCTATAAAACCACTTCAAAAAAGTCCACCCTTCCAGTGTAGCAATTACTTCACCCCAAAGGACAATACAGTATGATTCCTGGTCTTGGTTTTCACAGACATTTTGTCTTATATCTCTTTATGGCCTAAACCAGGTAATTTAATTTCATGCCCTTTTTCAAAGTTAGAGAAGAGGTTAATCTCAGTCCAGCTTCTAGTATCTTCTGTTAAAATATATTCACTTCAACAGTTAGACCTGTATATCAGACTGCACTGTATTTCTTTTCTGTCCAGCAGGACCCACTTTTGGTACATTTTCAACACAAACACCTGTACAAAATCAGTTTGATATACAAATGACAATTCTTTGCAAAACTCCAGCCAGCTATGCTGGTGTATGTTACACATCCACTCCCCTACTTCTCCTGGTCTAGCTGGCAATACCTCATATTGTCACATGACCTACAAAGCAAGCCTGTCCAAGTTATATATTTTAATTAAAAATAATAAGTATGAAGCAAAATTCTGGAACTTTAGACAGCAGTGGATTGAGTGACTCAATTGCTAAATATAAACCTATGTTACTTAAGCTGGTTAGGAAAACATCTTCAAGTTTATACTCAAAGGTTTTTATGCAGAAATATACATACAGAATATGTTTTTAAGCCCTTATAGAATTTCTAAATTTAGCAAAATGATGTTTTCAGGTAACTAGATATATGGTAAAGATGTAAAAGCTGACTGGGCACACACGTTTATGGACTGCAAAACATTACATGTTTATTGGGAAAAAATATGTATTTTAAGGGGGTTATGGTCTGAATTGTTCTTTAACGAGATCAACAATACTATGAATATTTCTCACTTTATCTGTAAAAGCCAAACAACAAAATGTGTTTTGGAGTCTCCTGGCAGTGGCTGGAAATCAAACTCAGTTCCTATGTTTAAAGAATATATTTATTTATTTTCAGTTTGATGACCGGGGAGGTCCATTGGGCTCAAGGAGCCCGTTTTCAGTGGAGGCCCGGGGAGTAAAGCTCCACAAAACATAGCAGACATAGTAACAATTAAACAATTAGTAAAAATTATGTAGTAAAACATAAGCACAGTAGAATATCAACACAGTATGGTATACAGTGCATATTTACACGTAACTACAATTAGAGGTCGATAATACAGAGTCACCATTATACTGAGGTTTTAAATCTTCTGAGAATGTTATGAAAGAAATATTTGTAAGAAAACAGTAATATATATATATATATATATATATATATATATATATATATATATATATATATATATATATATATATACACACACACATACATAAAACGAACAAGACAGGACCACGATGAGAAGCAATAAAAACAGAATTTATTCTTCTTGACACAAAGATAAGCGCTTTCATGTGCCAACAAGCACGCTTCTTCAGATCTTACAAAAACAGTTCACTACTACTTCCTATATACTCCAACACATTCATTAGAAACACTTAAAAGCAATTAATCATCCTATTAAACTCTGGATGCAGCTTCAATCAAGCAATTTATGCATTTAGAGATATATATTAACCATTAAACATCTACTATATCATGTCTTAAAGCCAGATTATATTCAACAGCTCTAAGTTTATATGGCTATGCATTTCATTAAATGTGCTAAACATCAACCACAAGGCATAAAAATGTGTAAAAATACATATAAAAATACATATAATAATATACATACATATATATAGAAATACACATACATATAAAAATAAAAATGAAAATAAAAATAAAATATTGTGAGATGAACTCTATTAGATGATATATATATATATATATACATATACATACATACATACACACACATACACACGTGTATATGTCCATACAAATGTGAATGTAAACTATGCTTCATATAAAAAACAAAAATATAAATATTTTATATATATATATTCCAAATTCTATTAAACTAAATTAATTTGCGTGATCGTGCATCCAACACTGGTTTGATACTCACAAAATTGTTTAAGCCCGGATATATATGCACACAATTTAAATATCCAACATAACTCTATCAATTCTTTTTAATCACCTCCTCTTTTATTGGCCATTACAATCTGTAGTACTCTAAAATTGAAGTGATGATTTCTTTCAGTGACTACATGTTTTGCAAGTGCATTTTGTTGATTAGAACGTCTGATGTCATATAAGTGGTTATAAATCCTATCTTTGAGTCTCCCTGAAGTCATGCCCACATAAAAACAAGGACATAGAGCACAAGTTGCAAGATACATTAAATTGCTGTCTTCACATGTAGCGTAGAATTTAGGTATAAACCTATAGTCCAAAACAGGATGGCAAAACAGTTACATCTGTTATTACCTCACACATGTTGCATCTACCACAAGGGAACGTCCCAAAACTCAGCTCATTTTTACATTCTTTCTTTTTGATGTCAAGACTGTGATCTTTACATAAAAGTTCCTTAAGATTCTTGCTATTCCTATAGCTAAATCTTGGGAATTCACCTACGATGTCTAATATGGTAGAGTCAGCTGTGAGAACGTGCCAGTTCTTTTTAATTATGGTGACAATGTTTCTATTATCATTTGTATATCTGGTAATAAAAGCTACACTAGTGCCCATATTGTATCTGTTGCAATAAGCCCCAGTCATTTTTGTCTTAGTCTCCAAATTATTAATATCTGTAAAAACAGTTTCCTTTGCTTTATCAAGCAAAGGTTTACTATATCCCCTATCCAACAATAAGCTCTCCATACATTCTGTTTATATAGATCTGTAGTGTCCCTACAGATCCTCTTTAATCGATGGAATTGGCTCTTAATATTAGGAAAAACAAACCTGGGATGCATACTTCTGAAATGTAATAAAGCATTTTTCCAACATGGCTTCCGATACAGAGTAGTGGATAAACAACCCTGTGTGTACTTAGAAATGACTATATCTAGGAAATCTACTTTCAAGTTGTAACATAACATAGTAAATTTCAAGAAATCTGTTGTGGATTCTAAATATCCCACAAAATCATGTAACATAGTAATAATCACCATCCCATATCAGAAGAAGATCATCCACAAAACGTCTGTATAAGAGCACATGTGAATAGTAATGGCTATTAAATAAAAACACTTTCTCCCAGAAGTATACCACAAGGTTTGCATAAGTATTCGCACATGGGGTGCCCATGGCAACCCATTTCTGCAAATATAAATGGTCTTTAAATATAAAAACATTATTGGATAAGACAATGTCTAGTAATGTGCAAATCAACAACTGTTAATTATTGTTGAATGTACTAATTACATTCAGAATACCCCTGATGGTTTCCATTCCATATTCATTAGGGATAGATGTAAACAGGCTCTTAACATCTAAGGTGACCAATAGACAGCCTGTTGGTAGTAACTGTTCAGAAAACACGATCTAATTCCTCTAATAGCTGATAAGTATCTTTTAGGATGGTAGAAATATTCCTCACTAAAGGGCCTAATTTGCTTTCAAGATATATATATATATATATATATATATATATATATATATATATACATACATATATATATACATTGTCTCCGTTATCCATCCCTCTCCTGTTGCAATAGGGCACATTGGGGGCGGAAAAATGTTCTTATGAACCTTTGGTAACCCTTTTATATAGGGAATCAGTGGGGACTCTACTAAAAAATAGGCATATAGCTCCTGATCAACCTGTCTGCACATAAGAAGATAATATAAATCATCATATATTTGTTTCAAAATATTTTTATAGTGTTCATCATCAATATTAATATACGTGTTAGTGTCTTGTAACATCTCCAACACTGCTTCATCATAGTCACTTGTATTAAATAACACCACCCTCCCCACCCTTATCTGCTGGTTTGCTAGATAAATCAGCTTTTTTCTGAAAAAAAGATAGGGATGCTTGTTTTTCTTTACTTAAATTAAAAAACAAGCATCTACGTGTCTGTGTAGAAAAATACTCATAAAAATCTCTTTTTCGCACATCTTAATAAAGCATTCAATATGTGTTGGTGAACTAGGAACAAAAGAACTTTTGCGTTTTAATCTATTAACACTACTCAAAACATGACAATTATCTTTAAACATCAATTTTAGCGCAACAGAACTTTTGCGTTTTAATCTATTAACACTACTCAAAACAACATGACAATTATCTTTAAACATCAATTTTAGCGCAACAGAGCACCCAAACATTCTCAAGTCTGTGAGCAAACTACTCAAATCACTACCTTGAGATGGAATAAAGGACAAACCTTTGTTCAATAATGATATGTCCGTTGAAGTTAGCTCATAACTGGAAAAGTTAAAAACCAAAAAGTTCAGTTCCTTGTACGGCGTCTGGTTTCTGGATTCCCACTGATGGACATCCTCGACTGTTGGACCTTGTTCTGGACACTGTGCGTATTTTCATCGGGTAGGGTAAAAAACGTTCTATGCCCATTGATATTGTCTTGGGCCTAGCTCCCGAAATACTGCCACTCGCATGATTTAATAAAGCCTGCTGGTTAGGTGGAGGAGTATCCGTCATTGAAGGAGTTGCTAGTTCAAAAACACCACTCAATGACGTGTCAGGCAAACGTTCTTCACTTATAGTATCACTCGTTGAAATATTTTCATTTAAAGCGGCAACACCATCAACTAGAGATCTACTGTTCATGTTATCATCAGTAGAAACAGTATGGATGGATTGTGAAACAGCACTGGCATAGCTATTAGAATTATTATTATTATTATATTATTCTTAGGCCAAACAAACAAATACATGACCTGAAATAAAGTCCTTGTAGTCACGTTGCAATTTACGATGTTTCATCTGTTGCAATCTGTCACTATACATGGAAACATTCATATACATGTTATCTACTTTAGCCTCAAACATTTCCCCTTTAAAACGCAAGCGTAGATCTTTATTCAAAGCCTCTACTTTCTTGTTCAGTTCATTCTCTATCGGGGAAAAATAATCAATAAGTAATTTCATGTAGCTATTGCCAAGTTCTATATTGAGTTGTTGCCATGTTTTTAAGAGTTCAGGATGGCTATCACCATATGTAGGCATGCAAAGCACTCGCATCCCATGTGGGATTATATGAAAGTGCATACTAGCTTCCATATGTCTGCGTTGCCATATCAGTCTTTATAATTTATATAGATCATTCTCAAGTTCTCTCAAGAGGTTATTAAACTCATTCAAGTTATCCACTGTACCTGTAAAAGGCGGCATCAACGAGTGTTCCAATTCCAGATTCAGGAATGGATTATTCCGTTGTTCAAAAATGTTGTTCCATTTCATGTTCAAATCCATTCTGATGGGATTATAATCCAATTCTAGTGACTGAATATAGGTCCTGTGGCCACTATAATACCAAATAAAAAGGTAAAACAATGTAGTAGCAGAGAGGTATAATTGTGGCCCAAAGGTCCAAATCAAGAAAGAAACAGCGATATATATATAACGAACAATATAGGACCACCACAATGAGATGCAATAAAAATAAAATGTATTCTTCTTGACACAAAGATAAGCGCTTTCGCGTGCCAACAAGCACGCTTCTTCAGATCTTACAAAAACAGTTCACTACTACTTCCTATATTTACTCTAACACATTTATTAGAAACACTAAAAAGCAATTAATTAATCATCCTATTAAACTCTGGATGCAGATTCAATCATGTAATTTATGCATTTAGATATATATTAACCATGAAACATCTACTATATCATGTCTTAAAGACAGATTATATTCAACAGCTCTAAGTTTATATGGCTATGCATTTCATTAAATGTGCTAAACATCAACCACAAGGCATAAAAATGTGTAAAAATACATATGAAAATATACATACATATATATATGGGTCACCTTCAGATGCCCGACAACGCGTTTCGCCGACACGGAATCCGACGGGACGAAAACACCGACAACGCAGATGACCGACAAGGTGAGAACCCGACGGACTTGGTAAGTGTGCGATCGAGTGAGGGATTTAGTGTTAGGGAGCGGACAGGTAAGTGTGCGATAGTGAGGGACTGTGGCTTTAGGGGTGGGTTAAGTGAGTTAGGGTTAGGGTGCAGGTAGGGTGTGTGTGCGATAGTGAGGGGCTGTGGGTTTAGGGGTGGGTTAAGTGAGTTAGGGTTAGGGTGCAGGTAGGGTGAGTGTGCGGTAGTGTCGGACCTTGGGGTTAGGGGTGGGTAAGTGAGTTAGGGTTAGGGTGCAGGTAGGGTGAGTGCGCGGTAGTGTCGGATCTTGGGGTTAGGGGTGGGTAAGTGAGTTAGGGTTAGGGTGCAGGTAGGGTAAGTGTGCGGTAGTGTCGGACCTTAGGGTTAGGGTTTGGGTTAGGGATAGTGGATATGTTATGTAGTGTACTGTGTTGTTTACGTGTAGTGTGTTGGTGTAATGGTTTTCGGTGTTTTGCGTTGTCGGTGTTTTTTGTTGTCTGTCTTTTGGTGTCGGTGATTAGTGTGTCGGCGAAACGCGATTTCGAGGATATAAAGGTGATCCATATATATATATATATATATATATATATATATATATATATATATATATAGACATACACATATAAAAATGAAAATAAAATAAAATATTGTGAGATGAACTCTATCAGATGATATATATATATATATATATATATATATATATATATATATATATGTGTGTGTGTGTGTGTACATGTCCACACAAATGTGAATGTAAACTATACTTCATATAAAGAACAAAAATATAAATATTTTATATATATATTCCAAATTCTATTAAACTAAATTAATTTGCGTGATCGTGCATCCAACACTGGTTTGATGCTCAAAAATTTGTTTAAGCCCGGATATATATGTGCACACAATTTAAATATCCAACATAACTCTATCAGTTCTAAATAATTCTTTTTAATCACCTCCTCTTTTATTGGCCATTACAATCTGTAGTACTCTAAAATTTAAGTGATGATTTCTTTCAGTGACTACATGTTTTGCAAGTGCATTTTGTTGATTAGAACGTCTGATGTCATATAAGTGGTTATAAATCCTATCTTTGAGTCTCCTTGATGTCATTCCCACATAAAATCAAGGACATGGAGCACAAGTTGCAAGATACATTAAATTGCTGTCTTCACATGTAGTGTAGAATTTAGGTATAAACCTATAGTCCAAAACAGGATGGCAAAACAGTTACATCTGTTATTACCTCACACATGTTGCATCTACCACAAGGGAACATCCCAAAACTCAGCTCATTTTTACATTCTTTCTTTTTGATGTCAAGACTGTGATCTTTACATAAAAGTCCCTTAAGATTCTTGCTATTCCTATAGCTAAATCTTGGGAATTCACCTACGATGTCTAATATGGTAGAGTCAGCTGTGAGAACGTGCCAGTTCTTTTTAATTATGGTGACAATGTAGTAACAATTAAACAATTAGTTAAAATTATGTAGTAAAACATAAGCACAGTAGAATATCAACACAGTATGGCATACAGTGCATATTTACATGCAACTACAATTAGAGGTCAATAATACAGTCACCATTATATTGAGGTTTTAAATCTTCTTAGAATGCTATGAAAGAAACATTTGTAAGAAAACATTACATACGATTGAACTCCTATTGGGTAAGGTGGAAGGTAGAATACAGAGTCATCATTATACTGAGGTTTTAAATCTTCTGAGAATGCTATGAAAGAAACATTTGTAAGAAAACATTACATATGAATGAACTCCTATTGGGTAAGGTGGAAGGTAGTTTATGTATATGTATGTATTCATCAATTAGGTAGGTAGAGTGCAAGTGCATTTCCTGTTATTGGAGAGATAGGAATGGAGCTGGGTTTTGAAGTGATCAAAGTTTTGAGAAATTCTTAGGGAGGAAGAGAGTTCCATTTTTTGGCTAAGGAAAAGGATAGGAGAAGCTGACCTGAGGGATGGTTTGGTTTGTATACAGAAATGACATTTTGGTGAGCAGATCTTTGAGTTCTGTGAGGGGTATATAATGGTAAGATATTAGTTAGTGCAGGGCACTTAGTGGGTTTAAAAATGATTTTGTGGGCTGTAGTGATTTGGAGGTAGTCCAGATAGTTGGAGAGGTATGCACTGGTGGGTAGAGTATTTGGAGGCAAACTTTGAGATTTTGTTGTAGCAGGATTCCAGTTTAGCGGAGATAGAGGAAGATAGGTTGATTAGTAGAGGTGCACCATACATCAGAGATGGTAGTAAGTAGGTAGTGGCGAGGAGCTGTCTTGTGGAAGGGGATAGAAAATGGGAGTTCCTGTACAGCATGCGAAGCTTCTGATGTTTTCTTAATGTTTAGCAGAGTATGGGTGTCGAATTTGAGATGTTCACCAATAGTGACCCCAAGAAGTTTAGCAAAAGGAACAACTTCAACATTATCAGCCATGCCAACTTCACTACTGAAGGAGGTTTTGTCAAGAGGGTGAGATTCAGAGGGAGAGAATAATAGAATTTTAGATTTGTTGGCATTTAGAGAGAGGTGATTTTGAAGCATCCAGTTCCCAGTGGTGAAAAAAGCAGTTTGGGTTTTTGTTTGGAGTACTTGGAGGTCAGAAGCACAGCAGACTAGAGTTGAGTCATCTGCATATTAGACTATCTTGGTATTAGGAACAGCTGTGTGGAAGTCATTAATAAAGATATTAAATAGCATTGGGCAGAGTATAGATCCTTGGGGGACAACGGTTGGGGTTGGGAGTAAGGTTGAGGTGCCAGTTTTCCATTTTACGACCTGAGATCGGTCAGAGAGGTACCTGCTGAACTAGGCAAGGTTGTTGTGTGAGAGATTAAGATTAGCAAGGTGGTTTAGGAGATGGAAATGGGAGACAGTATCAAAAGCCTTGGAGAGGTCAAGGAGGACTGTGGATACAAGTTCCCCAGAGTCACGGGCATATTTTACTATGTCTAGGAAAGAGAGGAGAGCAGAGCAGCTATTGTGCTATGGCCCGGACGAAATCCCTGTTGAGTTGGGGTGAGGAGTTGGTTATTTGTAAGGAATGGCATGAGTTGGAGGTGGATGCATTTCTTAAGTATTTTTGAAATAGGTGAGAGAATGGCTATGGGCCGGAAGTTGGAGATACTATTATTTTTGCCTCCTTTGTGGAGGGGTAGGATGAAGGCTGTACGCCACTGTTTAGGAACATAAGATTCCTGTATGGATGGCGATGCAGTCTGCTGCGAATTTTAGAAAGAGTGAGGGGATGTTGTCATGGGGCACTGGAGCCTGGCTAAAGCTTAGAGAGGAGTTTAGTTAGCTGAGTAGGGGGGAGGAGTTGTTGTTTGGGAAGGTCTTGGTAAGTTTTGTTATGGAGTTAATAAAGGAGTTGAATAGCATGGCTAAGTTTAAGTTTAACAGCAATGTTACGTAAAACTGAAAAAGAAGTGATTAGAATAAGATCTGTAAATCGTACTAAGACTTTTAGTTGTTGGGATAGGCTTGAAATGTTGGTATAAAAATACCAAGATTTTTAAAATTGTTAATTGCATTACACATTACTTTGAATGCTTTTCTAGCATTGTGTAACAGAATGTGATAGTCAATGTCTTTCAGAGTGTGTGTGCGTGTGTGTGTGATATATATATATATATATATATATATATATATAAATATATATATATTATACCCATTCTTGAAAACATCCTATCCTGGTTCTCCCACAACATACCATATGAGACACTTATCCTTGGTGATGTCAACATTGATTGGTCCAAGCTCACAACTGACTCCCCCCAACTCAGTATCCACCTACACGGCTTCCACCAACTTATAACATCTCCCACTCGCTTCCATAAAAATTCCACTTCCAGCTCCATCATAGACTGGATCCTTACCAATTCCCCCCACCAATACCACAATCCCACCACCTTACCTGACTCCCTCAGTGCTCATCTCCCTACCACCATCTTAAGACACTAGTCCCATATTCCTAAACCCAACCTTATCAAAGACTGTCGAAAACTACTGACTTTTCAATTCATCCCAATTTAACTCCATTCTCCACAACATAGATTGGTCCATCCTAAAACACCTCCCCCTAAACGATGCTGTAAGCACTTTCAATAGCATCTTCGTGAATACTCTAAACTCCTTAGCTCCCTCTAGGAAGATCAGAGTAAAATCAAACCATGCTCCCTGGCTCTCCAAAGAGACTAGGCCCCTTATGAAACAAAGAGATCATGCTTGGAAAACCTGGACTAAAACTAAACAACTACCTTTTCTTCAAAAATACAGACAACTGAGGAACCTTGCAAAAAAACATACAACTAATGACAAAAAGTTATACTATAGCTCTGCTCAGCTTAACAACAAATCCAATCCTCGAAACTTTTAGTCAACTCTCAACAGCATCCTCTATCCTGGAAAGCCCTCTAATCCCTCCCCATACCCTAACTCTTCCTCTCAGGAAACAGCTACCCTGCTGAAAAAGCGCTTTATCTCTTCCATCGAAAATCTGATAACCTCTAAGCCAAACTCTACTTCAACACCCACCTCTCCAAGTCCCACTAACACAACTTTGTTTTCTTTTGAGCCAGTTCCCATTACTTACATCAAATCTCTACTACTCGAGCTAAAACCTTGCTTTCCTTCCACTGACAATCTATCTCCTACATTCCTCAAACTTGCTGCTGACTCAATTGCCTATCCTGTATCTATACTAATCGATCTATTCTGGAATCAACTGTCCCCACCCTTTGGAAATCTATCTTCATTATCCCTCTTCATAAAGGTGGAAACTCCACTGACCCCTCAAACTACCGACCCATTGCCATTCTGTCCCCCCTCTCCAGGATATTAGGAAATGTATTCACTCACAGCTTCTCAATCACCGCCTCACACACCACTTACTTACCCCTACCCAACATGGATTTCGTCCTCACCACAGCACCACCACTGCCCTCCTCTCCTTCACTCATATCATTGCAGAGGCCCTAGACAACAATAAACTCATTTCCTGTCTCTTCCTAGATCTCTCCAAAGACTTCGATAATGTCTCTCATCCTCTACTACTATCCAAACTCGCAAATCTCCACCTCTCCCCCTCCACACTTGCCTGGTTTAATAGTTACCTATCTGGCAGGAAACAATCTGTCAAATGGCTCTCATCCTCCTCACCTTTCCTTCCGATCTCCACTGGTGTTCCCCAAGTCTCCATCTTGGGACCCCTTTGGTTTAACATCTTCACCAATGATCTTTACATCTCATGCAAAGAATCCTCCCTTATCCAGTAGGACCGACGATTCCACACTTATATCCATCTCAAATAACATTCCTGAACTGCACTCCCTGACCCAACAGGCCCTACTATCCAATGGCTCTCTCACAACCTATTGATCCTAAATCCCAAAAAGACCAAACTCCTACTTTTCCTTCCCCGTTCTCTCTCATCACAAAACCTCCTTTTTTATTACATCTTCTAACAATACAAAACATCCAACCTGACACCCACACAAAACTCCTAGGGGTCATTATCGATGACGAACTCCAGTTCAACCTACACATACTCCAATGTATATAAAAAAAAAAAAAAACAGAAACTAGGTCTGCTATATCGGAACAAAAAATTCCTAACCCCTGAATCTAGACTTACCCTGGGCCAGGCACTCCTCCTCCCCTCCCTCTTATACGCTGCCCCAGTTCTTACCAATATCCAGGCCACCACTCTAAACAAACTGCAACAGACTTACCATAAAATAGCCAGATTCATTACTAACTCCCCAAACAACTCACACCACTGCATTTCTTTAAACTCTATTCAATGGCTTGAACTTCCCCAGTTTCTGCTATCTTATCAATTTCATATGCTACACTCTATTCTTTATAAGCCCTCCTTCTGTCCATCTCTATCTTCCTTAGTCTCCATCTACATCCCATCCCGGACCCTCCGTACTTCTAACCAACAATTACTTGATATCTACCACCCAAAAAGGTCAGTAGGCAAACTACCCTACAAACACTCCCTTGCCCATATTTGGAACAAACTTCCCCTTGACTTACGTTCAATCTCCCACACCTCACACTTTAAAAATGAACTAAAAGCTTATTTTCTCAATTCCAGAACCTGCCCATGACATGACCCTACCTAGTCTTCCTTCCCTTTATGTACCCTCAAAAGGACCATACTTGTACCTCATTACATCTCTCTCTCTCTCTCTCCAATGTGTCTACTATGCATTTGCACAATTTTATACAAACAAAAAATGTTTAATATTGACCTATTGAACTATATCAATGTAAAATTGTTACTTAGCTTCTTTTTAATGCAACTTTAACTTTATGCATGTAACCCAACATATGTAAATCGTTTTGCTATAACTGCTATTATATCAATATTGTTTAAAATTGTACTTGTTTTAAAATGTATTACTGGAGCTTTTCTCCTCGGGTCTCCACTGAAAATGGGCCACAAGCCCAGTTGGACAAACCCGGTTAACAAATGTCAATAAATAAATAAATAAAATAAATAAAAAAAAAAAAATATATATATATATATATATATATATATATATATATATATATATATATATATATATATACACACACACACACACACACACACACACACACACACACACACATATATATATATATATATATATAGAATATTAAATCAATAAAACTTTTCAAAACTTTTCTTAAAAATATTTTAACATGAATGATTGCTTCCTCTGGCAAAAGCAAGCAAAAATACTGCAGTACAGAGACAAAGAGGGAGAGAACGAGACAGAGGCCATCACTCCTACTCAGCTGTAAAAGAATATTACTTTACAAAAAGAGTTTCATGAGATGAGTATGGAGAGGCTGATTACTTAGAAATATCACAGTCAGGTTAGATGATGGTTGAGTCACTTGGAATGAATTGACTATTTTCTTGAGTACTTATAGGCTGCTTACACTTAAGTGATGAGATTAACTGCTTGGTTATGCTAGAATGAAAAATAAATTACAGGATCCAGTTGTCAAGGGGTTATTCTACTGATTTTGCAGGAAACACTGCTACAATTCCCAATTTATAAAAAGTGGCAAACTTTTCCTATTTCACTAGACCTCTATTATGAGACTTTTCATAGGTGTGTACTAGGCTAATGGCCCTGGGGCCTTTACAAGCCTAGCCATAGGATTACCCTGACACAGTGCCACCCAACCTTAGTTCCCAGGGCTTCTGTCGAGTAGAGCCACAGGAGTCATCCCCGGGGTGAATTTTCTAATTCCTATCCACTCATCAAGATGTCCCTTCCCTTGAAGAGCATCAGCAAGGTGCTCTGCTTGACATGTATGGGAAGTCTATTCCATAGCATGGGCAGTCTCTGGGCTATGAACCTGTCCCTCCAGCATGTTCTGTTAAATGTGGTAATGAGGCGGAGGTCTCTGGAACGTGTGGTTCAGAGGGATTGGGATTTTTTTAGATGTAGCATTTCTAACACAGCTGGGTCAGACATAGCTTTGTAAGTCAAGCAGAGATCTCCTCCAAGTAGGCGATATGAGACCGAGAATAGTTGGAGTCTTTTGAGTCTGTCCATATAGGACAAGTGTTTTTAACGCCTAGGATCCTCTTTGTGAGGTACTTTTGTGGCCTTTCCAGTTGTTGCAGGTGTCTAGTGAGGTACATGCCAAATGGGGCATTGTACTCGATGACTGGCCTAATGAGGGAGGAGTAGAGGGAGACAATAACCTCTTTCTTCCCGGATGCAAAACCCTTAGTAATGAGATGTGCTACATAGAAGGACTTTCTGACCACAGTGGCAATGTGGTGATCAAAAGAGAGGTTGCTGTCAACCTGTGTTCCCAGAGCTCTTATAGCGCCTTGTGTGTTCAGTGCACTACCATCAATGTGGTAATTCATGGGAACCGGGTTTTTCCCAAAGGGGATGACAACACATTTTTTGGCATTGAGCTTAAGGTCATGGTTCTAACACCAGTCGTTGGTCACAGTGAGGCCATTCTATAGGATGTCAACATCACTTGGGGAGTTGATAATAGCTCCCAACTTGCAATCGTCTGCGAACTTTGTCAGCCAGAGTCCCTTCGTGTTGGCCTGGACTTCAGAGAAGTAGATACCAAACAGGAGAGGACCTAGGACCCTGTGGGACTCCACTTGTGACTAGATGGGCAGTCTGACTTAGAGTCAGCTACTTTCACACTGTGGGTTCTATCTGTGAGCCAGTTTTCAACCTACTTAGTGATATAGGGGTTGATGCCAAGCTTAGTGAATTTTTCTATAATTCCTGAGTGGGGAATGGTATCAAAAGCCTTGGTCAGATCAAGGCAGACTGTATGAACCACCTTGCCTTCATCCACAGCTCTGTCGACTGACTCAAAGAAGTCGACCAAGTTGAGCAGGCATGATCTACCCTTCACAAAACAAAACTGTGTGGGATCCAGAGTTTGGAGATTCCCAATATCCTTGTTTATTAGATCCATGATGATGCATCCCATAGCTTTGCATATCAGACTTCTCAGGCTAATGGGGCGATAGTTCCCAGGGTCTGTAGTCACTCCTCCTTTGTGGAGAGGGATGACTGTAGCAGTGTGCCATTCAGCAGGGACAAAGCCTGAGGTGAGGCTGTGATTGAACAGGGCACACAGGTGAGATGCCAGTTCACTCTGTAGTTCATGTACAGCACAACCAGGGATATTGTCAGGTGCCATAGAAGCTGTATTCTTGGCCTTGGACAGTGCTGTTTTAACCTGTGCAGCAGTAATATTGGCTGTCTGGCAATATACTGGTATTGTGATTGGTCCTGGGGGGGGGGGGGGGGGGGAGTTGGCACCAAATATGTCGGCCAGTATGCTGGCAATATCTGTTGGCTCGGTATAGGAGGTACCATTGTGCAGTAGCTCAGAGCAAACCTGGGTATTGCCATGGAGATTCTTTACATAACTATAGAAGGCCTTGCGGTTGTCTTTACTATCTGCTGTGATTCTGTTTTCATACCTAGCTTTAGAGGATCTGATGAGGGATCTCAACTTTTTGTTGAGACAGATAAGGGAGTTTTTCCAGTCTTGGGACTTCACCTTATTCCACATCAGTTTCTTCCTTCTGCTGTAGAGTTTCTTTATGGCAAGGGACCACCAGATTGGCTTCCTTTTTTTTTGGAGGAGAGTATCTTGGTCCATGATCCATGCATTCGTGTATGTGTTCGTACAGTGCATTGGTGTATGATTCTGTGGTCACACAACTATTCTCAATTTGCATGGGTACCTTGAAGTTAGCCACCTCAGTTTTTAGGATCCCAAAGTTAGCTTTGGAGAAGTTTTTCATGGTGGTTACCTTTGCTGGGTGGGTGGGAGGGATGTGGATTTCCAAAGTAATTAGTTTGTGGTCAGATCTAACCAGGGAGGAGCTGACTATTGGTGTAGTCACCCATGTTAGAAATGACCAGGTCAAGGATGTTGCTACCTCTAGTGGGAGTGAGAACGAGCTGGTCCAGGGCACTGGAATTAATGAACTCCAGGAAACGGTGGGCAAGTGTATTGGTACACTAGTAGTTTACCCAGTTAATGGAAGGGTAGTTGAAGTTGCCTAGTAAGACAGTGTTAGGTTGGAGCCAAATATTCTCCAGAGTGCTTATAACATGGAGTGTGAGTGTTGGGACATGGTTGGGGACCTATAGCAGGCTACGGCCTGAATTGCTCTCTTACCCAATGTTGGCTGCATCTGAAGCATCTCTGATGCATTATGCTGAGCTACCAGTCTGGAGGTATGCACATCCTTTATGAATATGAAAACACCACTGCCTTTGGAGCTTCGGTCCAAGTTCTGTGGCTGAAAGGTGTGGAATGAATTATAGCCTGGTAGTGCTGGGGTGCTTTCTGCTGCCATGAACCAGGTCTCTGTTACAGCACAAATGTCGATGTTCTCCATTTTAAGGAGGGCCTTGAGTGAGTGCATTTTGAGATTTAGACTTCTAGCGTTGAGCAACATGACGCTCAGATTGCATTTGTTCATAGCTGTTACGGTGGTAATTTGGTCTTTGGAACACCACCTAAAAAAGGCACTATAGGAGTGGCAAGAGCCTTGGCCAGTATCCGGAAGCCCAGGGGTGACAGATGCAGGCCATCTCTGACAAAGCATTGAGGTCTGTCAATCATGTCATCCCAGGCAGACAGATACTGGATTCCCTTAGAAAGACACCAGAAACTTGGCCAGTTGTTTAAATCAATCATTTTCTGCTTGTACTGTGGTATCATTCTGGGTGATGATAGGATGCTGCTCAGGGCTAGAGTCATACCCGCCTGGGCTACATAATCCGAGAGCTTTCAGCCAACTGCTGAAAGGTCTTATTTGACATTATACTGTTCCATAAATACTTCTTCCAATTTATAGTACTGCCATACTATACTATGGCCGTTTAAAAGTAAGGACTAAACCTGCAGAACTTAATTTTCAAAAGTTTCAAGACAACAGTACCTGTCAAATGCTGATAATATGAAAGTAATAAATATGTTTGCTCATGAATGCAGTCACTAAATTCTACTCCAATCCAATGAGCACAGTGAAGACGAAAATGCCTGGCACAGAATGTGGAAACACACATACTTAAGTGACACACAGTACATGTATATTTTTTCACTGTAATAGAGACATAGCATTTTAATGATCATGCTGGAGAACGAAAAAGTACACACATTTACTACCGAAAAAAATGGAAGGCAGACATTTTTTCATTCATAATAAAGAGACCAAGACAGCCTTAAACCATTTTTATGAAATGCAACATGAAACACGATCAATGACTGCATTCATATCTCCAGCTGAAGAAAAAAGATAATACAGATAGCAGTTCAAACAAGTGTACAACGTCGAATCAATATCCCCGTCTAGTCAAATGTAGCTACTATTAAGAAAACAATTTGGAGTCTGAAAATTAGATTGCTGTAAAGGAAGATGGCTTGGCCCACTGCAAATCCTTTGCAAATCAACCCCAAGGTTAACACAACTCAAAAAGCAAAATTTTCTGTATAGTGACTTCCTGACAATATTGACAACCTATAATACTACCCTTTAAAAAATGCTAAAACTGTATTTTGAAAGACAGTGTGCTTCAAAATGTGAACTTTCATAACACTTGATCTGGACACGATTTCTTTCTAACATTTGGGAAGACTACCTAGCTGATCACAACCCATGATAATAACCTATAACAATTAGTATAGTCATTCATGGCAGTGTGACAGCAAACATATCTCTCCAACTATGAGAGGTAAACATCACAGCACCAGCCATTAAAATGATAGCAAATGGTCAGAAACAGGAGAACCTTTCACATTTTTCAGGACAGAAAAGGACTTCATACATGAAACTATATACAGTTAATGACAATTGACAGGAGTCTCTGTATGGGCATACGTTGGTTATTTAATGATGTATGTATTCCTACACAAAGTCTAACTTGAAAATAAACAGATCTCACAAGGCTAAGAATGAGGACAAAATCATAGCATTTGAGAGGCATGTCCTACAGCTACGGTATAACATTATTCACATGGATTTTGACACAGAGTTCCTTCAAAAGTTTTCTGGTAATAAACTTTTGTCAGAACCACCGTTTTTCCACATCTACTCAAAAAGCAGATTTCAAAATTGTAGGATACGCAAAGGCTTGATTAATTTTACACTAACACTCTCCCCCCGAGGAAAAAAAAAAGATTCTCTACTGACCAATAATCCATACAAGTAACCATCAAACGTTTTAACTTCGTTTTCGCAGAACCCTTGACAAGCCCTTGACAAGCTCTTCTTTGGCTAAGTAACTAAGAGGACATTCCCCAACCAAGTCACACTGGCTATTTCCCTCACAACAAGTTTACTGTTAATAAGTAATTCACATAATAAAGCTCCCATACATGCCTTTTATTACTAAAAACCTGTCGGAGAAAAAAATCCTGAGCTAGGCTAAGAAGTTTAGAAACTGAAAGTGACTCACATCACATACACAACTGACGCACGGGTAACTACTTGAAGTAATCTTCCAAATACAAAACACATCAAACTAATAGTCCCGCTCCACGTCCAATCTTCCACGATCTACTACACACCTTGGTATGAAACTCCACAGTAACAAAACACACAGACCTCTACAGCCCCTACCTTGGGTGCTTCACCTAGTAAGTGCCAATCTCTTTAGGTGACGAGTGACTCAAAGAACATAAAAGAGCTGCTTCACACGCACTACTTAAGGTTCAAGTCACGCAGCACAAGGTCAGCATCAGCTGCTGTGGACACAAACTTCTAAAACTCCCACGGTCTTTAGGACGCAGGCTCTAAAAGGCGAACTGCAGTTTGTAGTGTGATGTAAACAAACAAGCCTTTCCTACATCTTCAGTTTCCGCCCGCTTCTCGTTAATTAATAAGGATACAGATGAGCTTATGGGCTGTAAAATGCACGCTGGCCGTATTTTAGGTCAGCATTTACATTTATAATACCGTTAAACTGATATTAAGAACCGCACCTTTGGAAAGTGAGTTTTAATTGTACCCGTTATAAAAAATGTATTTTATTCTGGGTTCTTACTTGCTTCCTCAGATTTTTGCCGAAGAATGTACATTAAGATGCAGCCGTGTGTCTTAAGTTTTAGGTTCATAGGTTTACTCACGGTGTTTTGAGGCGTAACTTATTACTACTTCAGAAAAATGGTGCAAATGAATAAATAAATGCAAATGGATGCAGCTTCTTTTAGGTGGGTGGGTAGAGAGCTGTTTTTCTCTTCCTTTGCGCATGCTCGCCTACCATCATAAGGCATGTTCTTAACTATGGCCAAACCAGTGTAAAATGCATTTATTGTAAAATATTTTCCACTATATTTGTTAACTCTTTTTAAATATCCGGACATCTGGTATATTGTTCTGTAATTCTTTATCAGGTGTTCTGTAGAGTAATAGCTGGCATTAGCTGTCAGCTGAAGAAAGTTTCTAAAACGTGTTCTTTTGTTGGATAATTGCTTGTGTCCAAATCCAATAGCCGCAGGAGGGGGAACGTGCGGACACCTATAACTCTGTTTTCTGTCTCCAGAAGGAGGATTATACCTTTCAACTGTCCCTGGTTTTGATATGGATTTTAGCTTTGTCCTTCTTAATCCCTCCTAAACCTGGTGAGTTTTGGAGGAAAGGTGGTAAATTGCACTTACTAAATACTGACAATAATTAAGAGTTTTAGACTTTCCTTCAGAAAATGTATATTAACTCATGTTCACCTAGTCTAATATCTCAAATTTATAGTGCTAATATTTTAAAAGTCTCTCTGAATTTTTCTGTCTTTGTCTCTGATTCTGTTGAAATTTGTTCCTGAATGGTTGAGAGTTAAGCTGTCAGTGCAATAGGAAACAACTGGATGAAATGCTGAAACTCTTTTTTAACAACTTCAAGTAGGATTCGTCTTCAGTATAAATATTTGTTTAGCGTGGATATTTGTTAAAATATGATACTTGTTAAAATAAGAGCAAATGTGTAACACTCGTGGAACTTGGAAAATGGACTTTTTAAAAATAAATGCGATGAACGTTTCTGATAATTATGAACAGTTAATAGGCGTGTATGTATTTACATGGTACTCACTCAAGTGCTGCAATGTTCTAGTGTAAACGCCATTATTTATTTAACATCCATTACCCTAAATACTTATATAAGTGATCCCACTCCAGTGGCGTATCTAGGAATTTGCAAAAGGGGGGGCGCAGTCTGGTTAGTTGACTACCGGGGTGTAAGCGGTCAAGTGCGACACTAGGTTTGTTGGTTGTGAAAAGACCATCTTAAGAAGCTCTGACGTGTGGAAAGACATCAATGTACATTCAGTTGCATATGATTTTGCTGTAGATATGGCAGAAGAAACGGGTAATTCTTGTGCAGCACACAACACTTGAACAGACTGGGTAATCTCTGGGATACATACCTGTCTCTCCAGCAGATCCAATTTATATCACAGGTAAGGTTTAAGTCTTTAGAACAGGTAATTCTGGTACTGTTTGTTTTGTGGATATGCAGGAGGTCCAGCACAGTGGGGTCTGACAATGCCCTGCATATCAGGAATAGCTTTCACCTCAAAAGCATGTAAGAGACAGAATACAGGGATAGAACCTTAGTCTGCATAGGACATTTTACTTAACCCTGTATTCTTTTAGTGAGGAACCTCTGTGGACATTCCAGTAGTTAGATATGCCTGACATATCTCTCAACTGCACAATTTTTCCAGAATGTCCAGATTTTTGCCACATATTTTTTGTCTGTTTTTCATAAAATTGTGGTTTTCTGGCAAATTAGTGGCAAATCACTAAAGACTGAAGTTAGAAAATAATGACACTTGAGTTTCTGACTTCATACCCTTCAGTAAAGTCATGCTAATGCAAAACCTGTTCTACTAACTTTCTAAGTTTGTAAGAGCAATATTTAAAAATTGTCCCTACTTTTGGGCCTTTGTCCCACTTTTATAAATGCCTTTGTCCAGATTTCTTGCTCTAAGAGGTTGAGAGGTAGGACCTAGTTAAGTACATACTAAATGGGTATTCTAGTTGACAGGTCTTCTGAATGCCAAATACAGTGGAACAATGACTTCCTTGAACTTAGATGCCATACCTTTGTTTATAAGTTGCTCAGCATAGGATTTCCTCACTACTGTAGACACATGATAGTCAAAGGCTAGATTACTATCCATGCATGTCCCCAAGCCCCTGACTGCTGGGTCAACTCTAAGGGGTATGTTGTCAATATGATAGCTACCAGGGGTGGATGACTTACTGAAGGATACTATTATGCATTTCTTGGCATTTAGTTTTAGTCTGTGGCCCTGACACCAGTCTGTCAGCCCATCCTGGAGATTCAATGACAGCTGCTAATTTGCAATCATCTGCAAATTTTTATCAGCCAGAGACCACTGACATTGGCCTTGACTTCAGAGAAGTAAATGCCCAAAAGGAGTGGTCCAAGTACTGATCCCTGAGGGACTCCACTTGTAACTGGCCTATTTGTAGAGGTGGCTGCCCAGTTCTAACTTCCTGGGTCCTGCCTGAGCCAGTTGGCTATCCACTGGGTAACATGAGTTTGTACCCAACCTTTTGAGTTTGTCAGCAATGCCCGAGTGGGGTATTGTGTCAAATGCCCTAGCCAGGTCAAGGTAGGCAGTTTGAACCATTTTGCCCTCATCCATTGCTTTGGTGACCTTCTCAAAGAAGTCTACCAGGTTGAGTAGGCATAATATGCCCTTGATGAAACCAAACTGGGTTGGATCCAGTGTTTGGAGGTTTACTATATCACTGCTGATCATTTCCATGATAATTCTTCTCATGGATTTACATACAAGACTAGTGAGACTTATGGGTCTGTAGTTTCCAGGGTCTGTAGATGGCCTACTTTTGTGGAGAGGTATGAATTTGCTGTTCTCCATTCATGCGGCAAAAAGCCTGTTTAGAAGCTATAGTTAAATAGCAATTCCAGAGGCTCTGGCAGGTCACTTTCATGCTATTTAGAAGGCATACTGAGATACTGTCTGGACCCATTGATGCAGTGTTCTTGGCCTCAAGGACCTGTTCCCTAGTGATAGCAGGGGGGGTATATTAGATGGTATTTCTGAGGGAAGGTTAAGGGGGAGAGAGGGATAAAGTTGGAGCTGAATTTAATCAGCCAGTAGGTTTGCTATATCTTTTGGCTTAGTAGCCTAATGAAACAGTTTACACCGTTAGCAACAACAGTTCAGCCTCTGGATAGATGCATCATTGATATTTACCACCCACATAAATCAGCAGATGAAAGCAGGTTATGCCATAAAACGCATTTTTAGCCAAGAAAGCAAAATAAAATTATTGCCCAATGTGTCAAACATTTCCCTGGCTCATTCTCTCTGCTACACATTCCAATAGGTGACCTCAAACAATTCAAAACCAAATCTCTTACTCTGTATGTTAAATGTACTCCCAAATGCCTAACAACCATAAAATGAATACCAACCACTGATTAAGCTCCTATCAGTCCTGATATGCAAACCTCCTGTTCCATGGCTATTGCTCAGCTAGCTCCTATGCACTATTAAAAAGGTCAGAATCTCACCTAAAGCCACAGCATGTTCACTTCAGACATACCATTCATCACATGAGCTCTATACTACCATCAAAGCATTCTACATTTCTTACTTCAAATGGTAAATGTACTCCCAAATGCTTAGGTACCATAAATGATTAGCAGTCACTGATTAAGCTCCTATCAACTCACATATACAACCACCTTTTCCATAACTCACCTCTGCATTATCAAAAAACACATTCAAGCACTCAGAGGCACAAAACATTCACCTCATATGTGGCATCCATCACAAAAGCTCCTTACCAATACAGAAGCATTCTGTATAACTGAAACTACTACACAGGATAAAATCCATGCCAGTGAGGATATCAACCACCTCATTTTCCAAAGCAATAAAACGTTTACCTTATTTCCCCATCCTCCATCTATTCTTGCAACTCTGCCTTTGTTACCATCCCCAAGACATCTACAAATCTTAATCAGCTACTCAGCTTCAATTTTCTCGTTTTGTGTAATGAAAGTGTCAGTTTCTTTCCAGTTCCAACCCAACATAAACCTCTCAAATGTACTTTATTTAAACTGCATGTTCCACATTAAAAGGGTCTGTCACACATTTAATGATGACATTTTTAACAAATATCTGTTGTAAATACAGAATCATGTCAATTCATCAATATACTCTTAATCACAGCATTATTAACCATGACATGAGCTTTCTAGATGCAGCTGTTAGTAAAACTTTTACATTAAGGAGAGCTACATGAATGTACACAAACATTATTGAGTTACCTAGAAACTTTAAAACAACTACGACCGATTAACAAACATGTTCAATCACTTGTTACTGGCTGCTGTGCATACCACTCTTAAAATGTAAATAAGTTAATTTTTTATTATTTTTCTCGTGTTCTCTTTTCCTTGCATCTATTTCAATTATATATTTTTTTCTTTTATATTTCAATTATATTTTTAATCATCATTTCAGTTTGCTTAGGACACTAGGGTTGTTGCTGAAGTGGCAACCCGATGCCTTGTGCACAAATGGGGGAAAAAAAAAAGAGGGCTGTGAATGGATGGATCAGGGCTGTTGGTTGAAAAGTCGGCCAGTATGAGTGTCTCATAACCTATTTAGGGTCAAATAAAACTGAATTTAATTGACACTGTGGCCAGTTTTTGACTGCGGTTACATAGTCTATCAATAGGCAGTTCAGCCCAAACAAAACCGTCAAACTATGTATTTTCTTATTCAGTTACACATTTAAAATTCTCAGTTCAGAAGAAAAGAACCATTAGGTCTGCAAATCCCCCACTGAGGGAAAAATAGGGATATATATTTACATTTAAACATATAAAGTGCTGTCATTTTTGGGCTTCAGTTCAAATATCTGACACAATATTCTACAATAGTGCCTTAACTTAACCAAAAGCAGTGGCACAGCTAGAGTCTGTGCTGCCCAGGAATGTCTGAGTTTGCAGCACCCCCCCCCTCACAAAAATCATGGTCAAATGGAACTCCCAATACACAGACTCCCCACAGTCATTCCAGTGTCCCATTACTTGGCTATTTCTCCCCATTTACCATAAACACTAATGTGCATACCGCTCTATGCTTTACTTCTACATTTACTATTATGGATTTCATTTAAAAATTTATTTTAAAATTTTATGGCACAAACACTGATAATAGAAATCTGCTAAACAAAGGAAAACAGTCTCACAATGAAAATAGACTTAGCATTAAAACTTCTCTGCCATTTAAACTCACATTCATTGAAACAGCATTGAAACTCACATTCAAAGAAAATGCATCTGGCCAGTGACGGATAAAAAGTTTAACTTTGGGTTGTTTTCAAATCATAGGCCGCTTGCACACATATTTAGGAGCATGCAGACATACATGTGTTCTTTGATTCACCTTCTTGATTGTATTAAATTATATTCCTTATATAATACAGCACATTTGTTAGAGCATGTTTTAAATTTATTATTTTGAACATTTAATACATAAAGCAACAATGACAAAACTGCCCAATTCAGAACATTTCCATCAAAGTCTACTGAAACTTCTATCATTACAACCCACCAGTATCAGTAAATATGTGCAATCTCTGCAAGTCATCTAAATCCATATTAAAGAGATCTGTAACTAATGAAGTTGCTGCTTGCAAACAACTTTATATTTCATTGTTTCATCTACAAATAAAGTGCCTGTTGCCCTTGAAGAATAAATTGCCCATGTTACATTAAAAAAATGATAAGCTAGTAATATTGCAATAGGGAATAGATGGCAAACTGATTACCTAGTAATGATGAAACTTATCTCCTCCAAAGGAGAATCTACACAGGACTGCAGCATCCACCCCCTTTAAAGTACAACATAGTACCATATCAGCAATCCATCTACATACTGTGGGATTAGAACCCACAGCCTTCTGCATCAAAAGCAAGTATACTATCTGCTGTGTTACTAGCAATGCAAACTGGGCATAAGCAGAACTTCTCTTTCCCAAAAGCTCTCGGCTCCTTGTAAAATTCACTTGACAATCAACTAAATCCTTTGCAGCACAAGAAATCTAGTAAAAATCAAAATTTATTGGGGGATCAAAAGCCCAAAACCAGGAACAAATGTTAAATATCGCTTGCATAATCTTAGAAAGTTACTAGAATAAAACATGATTTGTGTTTCCATGTGTTTCCTGAAGGCACGAAGACTGAAATTTAAATGGCTATCATTATTTAGTGAATTAAATTCTCACTGATTTGCCAGAAAACCACAAATTGTAAGAGGAACAGACCAAATGTATGAGCCAGACATTCAACCCGGCAACACACAGAGCAACCCAGCAGCACACAGAGCAATAAGAACCAGAAGCAAGACAAATTAAACACTCTGGCAGCAATAAAAATCAGCAATACATTCAGTAGTGCACTCACAGGCAGCAATAAGATGATCAAAACAAATGCTGTACTGTATTTCAAATTGTGCGGCATGCACAGACGTGACTGGAAGAACAGATGCTATGGGCCGAAGTTGAAGAACACCCTTAAAAATAACTTTTTTTTTTTCAATTAAAACTCTTAATGTAAATGTGTGCCTGGGCAGACCACCCCTCTAGCACCCCTCTCCAGCTACACCATTGACTAAAAGCATTTTAAGTTATCTGACCATTGTGACATTTGTTTTTAACTTACCTCTCATATATTGAACTTTGTTTAAAAAAAGCAATAAAGATCAGCTATCCATTTAAACATTATTTGTTTGTATTATAATTTCTTCACAGCATCACACCCTGTCACCCTCGCTGGTATCAATGAACTGTCTGACCAAACTGTTAAAGAGACCAAAAAGTAACATACTCAACACATGACACATCATTATGTTTGCTATTTCCTAGCCCCAGCATTCACCCTGCCTCACAACAAGCATGTTAGTTAACTACTGGCTTAAGCAATACCTAGGAGTGCACAGTAGGCCACTCTCAACACTAGAATATTTTAATATATTAAGTGATTTGTGCCTCAGTGCTTGGATAGCCAAGTACCTGATTGAATTCAAAATGTATGTAAGTTATAAGTACAATAACAGTTTTATTTATTAACACATACCTATTTATTGACCACATACATAGACTGGCCCAATGCCCTTTCCAGTCATGACGCAGGTTCAGGAAGGAGCTAAAGGAATATACAGTTGTATTACAGTATGATAAATTCTGAGTTCATTCAACTCATAATAAAGTCTTTGCATGACTTAGTAAGTTTCAGACAACAATGATAAAATGTACTTCTCCCTAGAAAAAAATAGTCTTACTAGTATAAATATCTGTGGACCTCAGAAGAGCATTTGAAAGTGATGATCACCAAATTATTATATAAAATGTACACTCTTACTGGATTTGGAATAATACAATGAAATGAATAGCTGGCATTTTAATAAAACTTTTCGTTTTCATTGACATAATCAGGCATTGCCTCATTCCACAAGGATTATATTTTTTCATTTTTTTCGGGTCCTATTACTCAAAAAATTCCTTCTTCAGTAATTTTTATTATATGCAGGTTTGGACAAATTATTCACATCATAGAAGGCAGCTTGCATGTTCCTTCTAACACCCTAATTAAATGTGTTAATGAAAATAAGCCTTTATTAAATAAAAATGTTTATATTCTTTTGGAACTAATACAAAATTAAAACATTCTAATTCCACGAAGATCTTTGATCTACAAGTCATCAGTTTCCAATTTTCAAGGCGCCAAAATGGTACAGTTTTCTCCAGAAGAGTATTATGTGCGTTAAAGATTTCTTTGTAGTCTTTAAGAGACCGCGTAGTAATTTTCTTAGTTCTCCCCTTAAACATTGATGTTTAAGGGAAGAACTAAGAAAATTACTACGCGGTCTCTTAAAGACTACAAAGAAATCTTTAATGCACATAATACTCTTCTGGAGAAAGCTGTACCGTTTTGGCGCCTTGAAAACTGGTAAGTCAATAAAATAAAAGTTAGCATTACCTCAGTGCACATCACTTTGTCACTGTAGAAGAGTAGTTTCAAAGTCAACTGTATTTTTATTTTAAAATGAAACTAAATTATTTTCTAACAAAAGATTAACTTACTCAGCCATATGACAGCTCCCACCAATACACGTAAATTACAACGGAGATGCAGTTGGAGGAGGATCGTTTAAAAAAAAAATCATCTGACTGCAACCTCCAATCGCATCTCCGATGCATTAGGCGCATTTGGAGACAGGATCCTTTGGGAAGATGCACCTGATTTAAAAAAAAAAGTTTAAAAAGGGGCTGGCGCGCACCCCTGTGCCCATGCCTAAATCCGCCATTGCACTCACACACTTCCAAGTGACAATTCCAGCAAGTTCATCCTGCGATTGGGTTGCCACCTTTTCAAATGCCCAAAGTGGGGCATTGCTTGTAGAAATGTCAGATTTTGCAGAACTAAACATACCCATGACCAGTACAAAGGATAGAACTTCATCTTTTTGCCAAAATAGAAGCTTATTTTTGGAGCATTTGAGTTGCTTATGCTATTTCATACAACATTTAGGTGTTTTAGATAAAAATAATTGTTTTATGCAACTATTAAAAGAAAACATAGGGGTTAGGAGGGTGGCCTAATGGTTAAGGTGTTTGCCTTACAAATACAAGGTGCAGGGTTTGAGTCTCACAAGGGATAATTGGCTAGGCTTAAATGGCTCGCAAGGGCAATTAGCTTAGTACTAATCTATGAACCTATGAACCTATATTTTTGTCCTAAAATCTCAGGACAATTGCCATTTTTTTTATTTTTTTCACAGGACAGAACTGCCCAAAGAGGGGCTGTCCAGTGGGACAGGTGGTAACCCTATCCTGCGAAATTACATCTGATGACATCAGAATGTGTGCTTTACACAGTTAAACTGTTATTCTGTATGTTATCTTAAACTTAATTATACTTGTCCTATAGCTAAGAATGAATTACATCACCTTGTTTACTATTTCTGCTAAATGTGTATAATATCTGTCTGTGTGTACCGTAAACACAAGCACACACCCAACAAACGTGTATATGTCTGTGTGTGCATATGTATACATACGTATATTTGCCTATATATACCCCGCATCCTTATCCATGTTACTCTTGTGTACTTATCCTGCTCTTAACCGGGCATTGCCCCTAACTCCAACCCTACACATTCATTACATTATGAAACACTCTTTACCTAACAACTGCACTAGACAATCAGATATACTTCCCACACATTACACACACAAAACATTAAAACTCTCCCAATACCTACCCTTATTCTAACCCTTACCCACAAACACTCACATACATACACGCTCCCACCTAACATGCAGCACTCATACTCACTTAAACTCACTACCATGTACACAGTCATCACCTAGGCCAGCATTCCTACCTTCAATAACCTCACTACTCAACAAAGTGTGCTGCCGATAATAGAACACAGCACTTCACTTTGTCTGTAAATGCAGCAGTTGACAGTGAACTACTTCCATGTGTATATTAATCTTCATGTATCATATATATGTGTGTGTGTATACGTGCATACATGTGTGCGTGTGCATCCATAATGCATTTCCATTATATGTGTGTGTCTCTCTGTATGTTTTCTATATATAAACATATATATATATTTTTTTTATTATATATGCATTTTGCATAAGCATATAGTATATATATATATATATATATATATATATATATATATATATATATATATATATATAAAGTGTCTGTAAATACACATGCATATATACATACACGGGTCCCCTACTATTTACCGAAATGCCGATTCGCCGACACATAAATCACCGACACCAAACGACCGACAACAAAAAGTACCGACAACGCAAAACACCGAACACCATAACACCGACACACTACACGTAAACAACACAGTACACTACAGGACATATCCACTAGCCCTAACCCAAACCCTAACCCTAAGGTCCGACACTACCACACTCTCCCTACCTGCACCCTAACCCTAACTCACTTACCCACCCCTAACCCCAAGCTCCGACACTACCGCACACTCTCCCTACCTGCACCCTAACCCTAACTCACTTACCCACCCCTAACCCCAAGCTCCGACACTACCGCACACTCTCACTACCTGCACCCTAACCCTAACTCACTTACCCACCCCTAACCCCAAGCTCCGACACTACCGCACACTCACCTGTCACACACCCTAACCCTACATCCCTCACTATTGCACACTTACCTGTCCGCTCCCTACTCCTAAATCCCTCACTATCGCATACTTATCAGGTCGCGCTTACACATTCCCCTTGTCGGTCTTCCGGCTGTCGGGATTCCAGCGTGTCGGTCAACTGCGTTGTCGGTCCTTTCGCGTTCCTCTTCCGCGTGTCGGCGAATCGGCGTTTCGGTAAATAGTAGGGGACCCACATACACATATAGGTTCATAGGTTGGTACTAAGCTATCGGCCCTAGGGCCTATACAAGCCTAGCCATAACAATTCCCTGGATATTTCTTCCCACAGTATTTACTTCTCTGGATCCCTGTCTAGCAGGGCGACTGACATGATCCCCTGGGTGAATTTCCTATCTCCCATCCAATCATCAAGGTTTCTTTTGAAGAGGGCCAAGGAGGCGCTCTGCTTGACATGTATGGGCATACTGTTCTAGAGTATGGGGGAGTCTCTGGGTCACGAACATATCCCTCCAGCATGTTTTGTTCATTGTGATGACAAGGTTTAGATCCCTGGAGCGTGAGGCTCTGAGGGATTGGGATTTCTTTAAGTGCAGCATGTCCAACAGCTCAGGGTTTGACATGGCCTTGTATGTTAAGCAGAGATCGCCTATGAGTAGACGATATGCCACAGAGTATAGCTGGAGTTTTTTAGATGGTCAGCATATGGCATCTGCTTTAGGCCTGTGATTTTTTTTAGTGAGGTATTTCTGTGGCCTTTCCAGCTGTTGCAGATGTCTTGTGAGGTACATACCAAATGGGGCATTATACTCTATAATGGGTCTAATGAGGGATGAGTACAGTGGGACAATGACCTCCTTTTTTCTGGATGAAAAGCCCTTAGTGATGAGGTGTGCCACATAGAAGGATTTCCTGACTGTTGTGGCGATGTGGTTATCGAAAGTGAGACCACTGTCCACCTGTGTCCCTAAGTCTCTCATCACACTTTCAATGTTTAGTGTACTGACACCTTTGTGGTAATTCATGGGTGCATGTTTTTTTCCAAAGGGGATAACTATACATTTCTTGGCATTAAGCTTGAGCCCATGGCTCTGGCACCAGGCATCTGTTTCTGTAAGGCCCTTTTGTAGAATATCCACATCATTTGAGGATTCAATAATGACTCCCAGTTTGCAGTCATCTGCAAACTTTGTTAGCCAGAGTCCCTTAGTGTTGGCCTGTACTTCAGAGAAGTAGATGCCAAACAAGAGTGGTCCCAGGACTGAACCCTGAGGTACTCCAATTGTCACTTGTCTGGAGCTGGATTTCGAGTCGGCTACTTTTACAGTCTGGGTTCTGTCAGGTAGCCAGTTGGCAACCCATCGAGTGACGTGAGGATTTATGCCCAGCTTAGTAAGTTTATCTATGATTCCAGAGTGGGGGATGGTGTCGAAGGCCTTGGCGAGGTCCAGATAGGCTGTGTGGACCGCCTTACCCTCGTCTACAGCTTTGGAGACTGATTCAAAGAAGTCAATCAGGTTCAGGAGACAAGATAGGCTCTTCACAAATCCAAACTAGGTGGGGTCCAGTGTTTGAAGGTTGCCAATGTCTTTGTTTATAAGTTCCATGATAACGCCTTCCATGCGCTTGCAGACCAGGCTCGTCAGACTGATGGGACGGTAGTTCCTGGGTTCCAAGGTGGATCGCCCCTTGTGGAGTGGGATAACTGCAGCTGTGTGCCACTCAGTGGGCACGAAGCCTGAGGTGAGGCTATGATTAAACATAACACTTAGGTGAGGTGCCAGTTCATTTTGTAGATCATGTAGTACACAGCCCAGGATGTTATCTAGTCCCATGGATGCTGTATTCTTAGCTTTGGAGAGTGCGGTTTCTATCTTTGTGGCCATGATTACCGTAATTTGGCAATCTTTTGGTATTGAGATGGGCCCTTTAGTGGGTGAGGGGGGGGATGAAGTTGGCACTAAATCGATCTGCCAGGATATTGGCAATATCCTTGGGATCAGTATATTTAATGTCATTCTGTTGAAGCTCGTAGCAGATCTGAGCATTGCCATTTAAATTCTTGACATAACTATAGAGTGCCTTGTGGTTGTCTTTGGAATCTTTGGCAATTTTATTTTCGTAACTAGCTTTTGAGGATTTTATGAGGGATCTCAGCTTCTTACTGAGGATGGTGAGAGAGTTTTTTGCATCCTGGGATTTTCCTCTTTTCTGCAACAGTTTCTTCTTTCTGTTGTATAGTTTGTTTATAGCAGGGGACCACCAGATTGGCTTCCTTTTTTTGGAGGAGAGCATCTTGGTTCTGTTTGGGATGACACAATTCATGCACGAGTGGATGTGCTCATAAAGTGCTTTAGTGTAGGATTCAGCAGTTGAACTTTCAGATCCCGTCTGCATGGGTGTCATGAAGTTGGTCACTTCTGACTTCAGTAGCATGAAGTTGGCTTTGGAGAAGTTTTTTAGGGAGGTTTCCTTAATGGGGGGTTGGGGTGGGATGTGGATGTCAAGGGTGATTTGCTTATGGTCAGACCTGACCAATGACGGGGTGACCACTGGTGTGGAGCATCTATCTCCCATGTTGGTAATGACCAGGTCTAGGATATTGGAGCCCGTGGTGGGACAATGGATTAGTTGATCCAGGGCGTTGGAATTTATGAATTCCAAGAACCGTTGGGAAAAGGAGTTGGCACCCGAGTAGTTTTCCCAGTTAATGGCAGGGTAGTTGAAATCACCCAGTATTAGGGTGTTTGGTTGTATCGTAATATTTTCCAGTATGTTTAGAAATAGTAGGTACTAGGCTTTTGGCCTTAGGGCCTATGTAAGCCTAGCCAAACGGTACCCTGGCTTTTGCCACCCAAGAAAATTATACACATAAATATGCATGCATGCCCATATAAATGCATATATATTATATCCATTTGAATATCTATTATGTGTGTGTGTGTGTGTGTGTATATATATATATATATATATATATATATATATATATATATATATTGTGTGTGTGTGTGCGTGCATGTATTTGCACGTATTTATTTATTTACTTAGTTATGCTTTGTCAATTAGGTTAGTCCACTTATGCCAGCAGCTTTTTTTCAGAGGAGCTCTGAGGTGGTATTTACACTGGCTAGGGAAAATTTGGCTAGGCCACCATGTGTGCATGTATTTATGCATGTATATGTGAGTGTGCATATATGGTATATATATAGATTGGCATAATGGTTAAGGTGTTTACATGAGTACAGGGTTTGATTGTCACTGAAGGAAGTTGGCTTGGCCTACAAATAGCCCATAAGGTCAGTTGGCATAATGGTCAAGCTGTTTACCTTACAAACACAAGGTACAGGGTGTGATTCTCACCTTTGAGATAAACTGGATAGGATTAAAATGGGTCATAAAGGTGCTAGCCTAGTATTTACCTATGCACTTATTTGTGTGTGTGTGTGTGTATGTATGTATGTATGTGTATATATATATATATATATATATATATATATATATATATATATATATATGTATGTATGTGTGTGTATGTGTGCATGTCTATGTGTACATATATGTATGCATGTGTATGTGTTATCCGTCTGTGTACCACTACAAAAGATACACAGAAATATGCACAGACACACACAGCAGTCAACAATTATTCTGCTGCTTTACCTAGCCTTTACTCTATCCCTTAATTGGAAACACTCATATACTCTATCACTTCCTGCAACACACACAAAATGCTAAATCTAGCCCTAAATCTAACCCTAACCTGCAAACACCCACACACGCACACACAGTCCTACAGGTAATGCCAAAGGTTTCAGTACTTCTGAAAACTCTGACATTAAAATTCTGGAGCATTTCTCCTCGGACCTCCGCTGAAAACAGGCGGTCAACAAATGATAAATAAATAAAAATAAATAAAATAAAACAAAGCCCCATTTGCCTCCACACAAGCACAGAACTTACAACACAGTAACACTCAGCTTGTTGACTGTTCATTATTTGCAGAAGTCAACAAACAGAACTTTTTATTTAAACTGACAGCAGTATACTCTGTTTACAAAATGTGCATTTGACAGAGTATATTCATAGGATCATAGGAAATAACAAGGATAATGTCCCTAGGGCCCTTACAAGCCTACCCAAGTTCTTACCCTTATTTCCACGATCAGCACCTATTGCCCCTGTCCAAGAGGGACACAGGTAGAACCCCTGGGGTGAATTTTCAATCACCCATCCAATCATCCAGATTGCTTTTGAAAAGGGCCAATGAAGTGCTCTGTTTGACATGAAGTGGGGAGTCTGTTCCAAAGGTGTGGTAACCTGTGGGAGACAAATCTGTCCCTTCAGCAGGTTTTATCAACATCACATACCCGATTAAGGCCTTTAGTGCAAGCAACATGTGTACCATTGTACTTATGGATATACAGCATTTCCAAAAAAGCAGGGTCAGAGATTGCCTTGTATGTAAGTCAGAGATCACTTCTGAGTAGTCTGTATGAAGCAGAATGAAGTGACAGTGATTTCAGATAATCCCCATAGGACAGATGCTGAAGACCTTGAATTTTCCTTGTGAGGAACCTTTGTGATTTCTCCAATTGCTGCAGGTGCTTGGAAAGGTACATACAAAAAGGGGTGTTGTACTCAATTATTGGCCTGATGAGGGAAGAGTACAGGGAAGTTATAACTTTTTTTTTCTGGAGGCAATGCCCTTACTTATGAGATGAGCAATATAGAATGCCCTTCTTACCACTGCGGAAACATGGTGGTCAAAGGTAAGGTTGCTGTCAACCTGTGTGCCCAGGGCTCTCACCACTGAGTGCATACTTAAGGTGTTACTATTGATGTGATAGTTAGCAAGAAAATTGCTTTTACCATAAGGAATGATAATACATTTTTTGCATTGAGTTTAAGGCCATGACTTTGACACCAGTCGTGTTTGTGTAAGACCCTCTTGTAGGATGTTGACATCATTTGGCGATTCTATGACCACTCCCACTTTGCAGTCATCCGCAAACTTTGTCCGCCACAGACCTTTAGTTTTTGCTTGTACTTTGGAGAAATAGATTCCAAGCAGTAGAGGTCCAGGACTGATCCCTGTGGAACACCACTGGTTACAGGTCTGCTGTTGGAGGTGGAGTCCCATATTTTGAGTATATGAATTCTGTCAGTGAGTCATTTAGTGACTCATCTTATGATATAAGAGTTTATGCCTAGTTGGGTGAGTTTGCCAATGATGCCTGAGTGGGGATAGTGTCAAATGCTATGGCTAAGTCCAGGTAGGCTGTATACACAGATTTCCCCTTGTCTAAGGCCTTGATGACTGTCTCAAAGAAGTCCACCAGGTTTAACAGGCAATGATCTCCCTTTGACAAATCCAAACTGAGTAGTGTCAAGTGTTTGGAGGTTGCCTATATCTTTGTTGATATGGTCCATGATGATTCACTCCATGACCATGCAGATAAGGCTAGTCAGGCTAATAGGTCTATAGTTCCCGGGGTCAGTGGAAGCACCACATTTGTGCAACGTAATAAGTGTCTGTTTTCCATTCAGCCGGTACTGATGCCAGTGCTTAGACTATGATTGAAAAGAGTACCCAGTGGTGTTGCTGATTCATGTTGGAGCCCATGTAGGACACAACCTAGGATGTTATCAGGTCCCATAGATGCTGTGTTTTTGGCCTTAGAGAGGGAATTTATGACCTGCTCTTTAGAGATACAAGGTAGGAGACAGGTGGTAGGGATGTCATGGGGTACATGTGGAAGGACAGATGAGTGAAGTTTTCACTGAACCTGTCAGCCAACAGGTTAGCTATGTCCACAGGCTCAGCATATATGGTATCATTAGCTACTGGTTCAGCACAAATCTTGGCGTTTCCTTTTAGGTTACAGATGTAACCATATAATGCCTTGTGGTTGTCCTTTGTTGAGGAACCCAATTTGGACTCGTACTTTGCTTTGGAGGATTTCATAAGAAGTCTTATTTGCTTGTTTAAACTGAGGAGGGAGTGTTTCCAGTTTAGGGCTTGCTCCCTCTTACTCTTGGACAGCAATTTCTTCCTCATATTGTAAAACCTGTTAATGGCAGTTGTCCTCCAGGCAGGTTTGCTCTTCCATGAGGAGCTTATTTTGGTCGTGTCAGGTACGGCTGAGTCAATGCAAGTATACTGGTGTTTGTGTAAACCATTGGTGTAGTGCTCAGCATAGTTGCCAGTTCCATCTGAGGAAGGAGGTGCAGTGAAGCTATTTATACCATCCCATAAGAGGTTATAATCTGCTTTGGAGAAGTTTTTTAGTTAATTGCTTCTGGGGAGTCTGGGGAGTCAGGTGTGAGAGTTATTTCAGATGAGACCGATTTGTGGTCAGATCTCGCCAGGGAGGACCTCACAGTGGGGGTGCTGCAGTGGTCCCCCATATTGGTAAGCACCAAATCCAGGATGCTGGCACCACTTGTGGGGGTGTCAATCAGCTGGTCCAGGGCATTGGAGTTAACAAAGTCGAGGAGCCTTTGGGCATGTGAGTTTGAGCACAAGTAATTTACCCAGTCAATGGATGGGTAGTTAAAGCTGCCCAAAACCATGATGTTTGGCTGTATCTTGATAGACTCAAATAGATCCAAATAGGAAGAGTGAGTGTCCTGATTCAGGGAGGGGGTCCTGTAGCTGGCAATGACTTGAATATGTGTTTTACCAACAGTTAATTGCACCTGAATTGTCTCCATGGAATCATACTGTTTAACCAATCTGGAGGTGTATTTATCTTTAATGAATATTGATACACCACCTCCTTTAGTTTTCATACCTTCAGTTTGAGGTCTGAACATGTGGAAGGAGTTGTAACCTGGTATGGCTGGGGTGCTCTTCACAGCCTTGAACCAGGTCTCTGTGACTACACAAATGTCTGCGTCTTCCAAGGTCAGGACAGCTTCCAGTGAGTACAGTTCATGTTGAGGCGCCTAGCGTTTAGCAGCATAACTTTCAGGTTGCTTTTAGTGGAGTTTTTATGTTGAGAATTTTGTCTTTGAGACACTGCCTGAAAAGGCACTATGGAGGTGGCAAGAGCCTTAGCCAGTAGCCAAAATCCCAGGGGTGACAGATGAAGACCAGCTCTGTCAAAACATCGAGGTCTGTCGATCATGTCATTCCAGGCTGACAGATAGTGGATCCCCTTAGAATGACACCAGAAACTTAGCCAATTATTGAAGTCAAACATTTTCTGTTTATATTGAAACATCATCCTAGGTAAAGGTAAAATGCTGCTTAAAGCTAGGGACATACTTGCCTGAGACACATAGTCAAAGAGCCCAGTCATGCTTCTCTTCATATAGTCCAGAGAGGCATGTCTCAAGTCGTTCACAACAGCATAGACTATGACAGAGTCATAACAGTACCTTTAGTTGAGAGACTTGAGTGCATGTGTGGTATGGCATACCCTGACACCTGACCGATAGCTGACCTTGACCTTTTCCTTATCCAGCTTGCTGAGAGGGACATCAGTGTGTCTCTCGATGGAATCGCCTATGACTAATATGTTTGATTTTGTGTTTTGCCTTAAGGGTTTGACCAGTGAGAGACTGATGCATGAGCTATTATGTGTAATGTGTTCTGCAGCGGAAGTATTATGTGTAATGTGCTTGTGTTTGGGAGGTCTCTGGTGTTTAGGTATGTTTCTGGTGAGGACCTCCGCATATGTAGGTATGTGTGATGTGGGTTTTGGTGGAGTAGGAGGTGAGGTGTGCATGCTGACAATCCACTCATTGCCATATCTATGGACTGGTGTGTGAGAGAGCATGGATTCAGGGTTCTTAATATAGTTGCATCTCTCACATGTGTTTGTGTGGACTAGGATTAGAGGGTTGTCGGTGAACATGAGGCAGTTGTTACACTGCCTAGGATGCCCATGTTGACCAAACTGGCTGGAGAAACTGTGGGAAATTGTTTGTCCATAGTGATAGGTAAATTTATATGATCAGGAAAAGAAGTCACACTTAGGATTGGTTAGCGGGTGAGAGGTGTGTTAGTACCCCTGAGGCTAGGCTTAGTGTTCCACCTGAGAGAGCAGGGCTGCAAGAAACCTCTGGAGGACCACAACCAAAGTGCTAAGGGAAAATTTAACAAACAAAACATTTGCACCTGTAACTACCAATGGTAACCACTGTTACAAGGCAATGAACAGTAGAGCACTACATGCAAACAAGTGAACACATGGGGCTTAAATAAAACAAGAAAATTATTATTGCATGCATACACACACACATATATATTCACACATATTTGCATATCTGTGTGTGTGTGTGTATATGTGTATGTGTAAACACAAACCCAAAAACTAGTAAAATCCTGAATTCAGAGAAGGCACAAACAAAATCACAGGTGCCAAAGGATAAAATTTATTCAGAGCTTTCATCTCCAAAATACAAGACTTCTTCAGAATGATAAAACCAAATACATGTGTTTAAATATACACACCTATAAGATCATAGGTTGCACCTAAACTGACCCACTAAATTATGTTTTAAGGACATAACGTTCATAAAAATATACAAAAGTACAAAACCACAGTTAATGTCTAAAAATGTAACCATATATCATGGAATAAACTGAATACATTAGATACAGAACGCAGATTTAAGTTTTAAAACAGGTCATATGGAGAGTCTGTCATTTAGGCTAGGGTAAACAATAGCGTTCGTCCTGACCTGCCATTCAATTTCCAAAAATTCCAAATAATCATCAGATGGCCCCTTCCTTTGTCCTAATTCAACATGGTCAATAATGCAGAATTTGAAAGAGTGGGTAGGATGGTCTTTGATGTGCCTGAAAAGGACATTTTTTTCATTTTTATTAGGTCATACATGTGTTGATAAACTCTCTGTTTTATAGCCCTTTTGGTCTTGCCTATATAAAATCCATCGCAGGACTGGCACATTGTCACATACACCACCCCTTTTGAGAAACAATAATACTTCTTCTTGGGTTTGATCACACCAAAGTTCCTGATTCTAATCTGTTCCATGTCTACCATGTGTTTACATTGAGAACATCTTCCACATTTAAGGCTTCCACCTTTTCCACTTAATGTGGGATTTCTTTCCAACATACCTTTGAAAGAAATCTCTTTCTTAAACACTATAGTGGGAGAAATGCCTACCATACTAGATATTTCAGAGTCCAGTATAAACACATTCCAATGTTTTTTTATGATGTTACGAATTTCAAAAAAGTTTGTGGTAAATGGTAAAACAAGGGCCCTCTTAAATTTATTTTCATTGTTGGAAAAACAGGTTTGTCCCATCCCTGCCCTGTTACTCAATGTACAATATGCACATTCAAGTCTCTTTGTTTTGACTTCATTTATGATGTCCCCACAAACTGTTCAGGGTACCCTCTTTTAGTCAACATTCCCTGTAGCACTACACATTCACTAATGAAATCATCTAAACTGGATATCATTCTGGCCAATCTAACGTACTGCCCTTTGACCAGGGCTTTTTTTTTTGATGTATAGGGTGCCAGCTGTCAAAATATAGGAGAGAGTTTGAATCTGGACATATTTACTTGCCCTGTCTCTAGACGTTCATGTTCATGAGTGTGCTGGATTATGCTATCTGCTCTTTTACCACATTTCTCTTCATGTAAGTAAGGTAAATGCTCTTATAAGCCAGGTAAGAATTTGTTTGAATGGATTGTGTACAGTACACCTGGTTCACATTGTCTCTAAAATTCTCCAACTTTTAGATTGATACAAATTATGTCCTAATACCTATTTTTATTGGTCCACCAACCTCCATTTGAGCCATGAAGTTCCAGTAGAAAATAATGCTTACATTTACTCTGCCTTCACAGTGACATTTTTTTAACAATTTTTTTTGGAATAAAAGCTCCTACACTTCTTGTTCTACTGTGGTATTAATGGAGAAGATGTGTAATGTCCATCCCTCTCCCTAAAAATCATGTTTTGCTGAAGAGTTATGACCTTTATTTAACCAGCATGAAATCTCTGTCTCAAGTTTTTGATAATTTGAAAAATCACATTTGAACTTTTTTTCTGTTCTTACTTTCAAAATGTCATTTTCTGTATTACATTTATTAAACAACAAATTAACTTTGATCACCAATAAACTAGTATCACAATGCCTTTTAAAGTACAAAGATAATGAACAGATTTAATTCTTACATGATCAAGCCTCTCATTCATTGCCACTGAGAATCTCATATATTGTAAATTGGCCCCGTCATGTTTAAGAGTTCCATTTCTTCTTGAACTGTAGTGGCATATTTTTTTCCCTAGAGGGCTCCTAGGATTTCTCCATATTTTGAGGTTTTCTACAAAATATCAATTGTAAGTCTTTTCAATTTCATAAAATCCTTATCAAGCTGACTAAAAACGAAATCTGCATTTCCCCCAACTTCTACCACATGACTCGAGCCATCCTGCTTAAGACATCTAATGATCACACTTGGGGAATAGTCAAGGTTTTTGCATAAAGAAACAAATCTTTAGCTTCCAGATTATCCTGACCTTGGGGCGGGTTGATGAAAAGTATTAGTTGATAAATTGTTTTCATAAGGAGAAGTCTTTTGAAAAAACTGTTTCCGCAAACAAAGTTTCCACACTGCGGATATGATTGATAACTGAATGGTGTCAGTTGACCAGTGTTTTGATCACCACATCCCCACTAATCAAAATAACTGGGGTTGCCAAGACACAAACAGCTGTTCCTGTTTTCTCAGGCTGCCCACTTGCTGCAACTCCATCGAACCAAACCAAAAAAAAAAAAAAAAATTAGAAATACAAAGAAAAACAGCAAAGGTCCAAAATGTCTGCACAAAATAAAATGCTAACAAAACACCTCTTTCAGCTTTTCCATGATCAAATAATGGGTCATAAAAAGTTTTTTTTTTTTTTGCCCTTCACAGTCTCAGATTTATTACTTTTCATGACTCAATTCTGTTTCTCTTCACTCTGCCATCAGGTGTTTTTACAACAAATGATTTAGTAACACATGCTTCTGAAAAGTAACTGTTTATGGTTATTTCTTATGACAGCTTTGTTAAATTCTTGCATTAATCTCCTTTCTTCATATCAAAGGAGTTCTGGTTTATATGTTATAAGAGAAATTTTACTTTGAGACTGTCTTGTACCTTAATTTTACCCTTAGGAGTCAGCAGTGAAGTAGACACTGGAATTCCACCTTTCTATCTGCTACCGAGCAGTGACATCTTAATGTTCAAAATAATATTTTGTGTTTTACTTACACTTGACTACTCACAAATGAAACATATATGTGTTCTTTCCATCTTTTCTCATTTTGACCAATTTGGTGTCAGCTTTCCACAGTTGATCTGCTTTTTAGCTTATCTGCTGTTTGCACAAAAAATAAGGCTGAATTTCTTTGGATATTCCAGTTTTGCTCTGGCCATCCCTTTGCTTTCCTTCTAACATTCTGTAGTCAGCATCTTCCTCAGTGCATCTTCGAAACACCTTAAGCTTTCTTTCTGTCATGGGTAATTATGATATAACCAGTTAACTCCTGTTTTATCTCCCTGCAAATCCTTTTTCTGTTCCTTTAAGTACAAATAACTTCATATTAGCTACGTGCATCTGACTATTTTATAACTCACTATAAGTTGGAATACCATTAAAAGATACTGCATTTTGCCCAGAAATCTCAGAAATACTGATTTATCCTCACATGGCAGAAATTGCACAGTAGCTCTGACCTTTTAATCAAATGTTTTCAAGCCTTTTGAAGGTATACTATGACCCATTTATACCATCACTGTAAATCTAATTTTATTGTCATTTTTCAGTTTGAGGTTATTCTGTCTCTCACTCTTTAGTAACTGGATATGTTTTCTGCCATATTCTCCTCTTGTCTTACCACAGATGTACATCATAAATTATGTTAACAATACTGTCAAGCCCTTCAGTCATCTGCACAATAGCTTTGTATAATACTTGAGATGCTGGCGATGTATGAAATGGAAGTATAAGGAAGCTGTATGTTTCTGTAAGTATATTAAATACAGAAATCTTGGATCTTTCTTCATTCAGCATAATTTGACAAAATCCTTGACAAGCATTCAGATTTGCAAAATATGTCACATTTGACATGGCTGTAACAACTTCTTTTCTAGCATTAAGTGGATAATAGCTCCTTTTGTAGCTTTATTAAGGCCTTTTGGACCTATGCATGTGTGAATTTTGCCATATGTAACCGCAGTAGGCATACTTGTTACCCAGGCAGCAGAATAATTGTGTTTCTTAATTACACTCATGCCGCCCCTTGTGTGCACCTCTATTTCAAACTTATGCCTCTGCTGTGCTGGATTTTCTTTGTAGCGTGCATGATTGGCAGTCTGGTATAATCTATCTGAATATACGCAGAGTGGGGAGAGCTCTCAGATCAGGAAGCAAAACTTGTTTATTAAACAAAACATACCCTGCATGTACATCATGAGCTCTATTTTTAACTTTACCAAGTTTCTGGCAGGTCATCCTAAAAAGAAAAATAACACAGTATTAGAGAAGCTTCTCTTCTAAATATCTGAAACTGTATCTTTTATGTCTTATTCCTATAACCTTGTGGGGGCACCCGATGGCCCAGATAAGTAAATACCGTGTACATAAAAGGTATATTCTTGTTTTACATGTTTGGGTAGGGTATAGTAGATGTCATGTTATACTCTAACTCAGTGTTTAACTTAAACATCAGACTACGTATCATAAGATTTGCTATCAAAGGCTTTCACTGATTCTCTTTTATGAGAAAAAATTTAGTGTCACACTGTTGCACGCTGTTTCTACACTTACATCCACAAATAAATCATTTTCATGTGTCTGTTCAACCACATACAATGTTTTCAATTTCTCTCATTGTACATACTGTACAAAATTAATATCTCTTACCACAGCTCTTACACAGCTGACCCATTGTAAAACGTTTCCTTTTCTTTGGTGCTAAGGAAGGACATCCATTTGTACCACTGGCAGCCCTAGTTTGAGATTGAATCAAGCCTTTAGTAGAACCAGCTAGGGATGAAGAGACCAATGGCCAGCACTTGTATCCCAGATGGAGGGTTTGAGAAAGCCTGATGCCTGTGTAGCCCCTGGCGGAGACCAGACCCTCAGAGGTCATCCACTCAAATTACAGAGGGTGGCAATGACATCTTTGACATTGTACTAGCCGCTTGTAAGGTGGGAGATTTGACAGGCCTTCATAAGAATTTTATTATTATTATTTTTTTATTTTTATTTTGAAAAGCATGGCTTCCATTTCCATGCACACAGCTCCACAGTGAAACTCTTGTTCCCAGAAATGCAACTGAGTTACCACTGAGGTTGACTGCTCTTGGAATTGTAAGCCTCATTTAATAAAAGGTCGTACCAGGAGTACTCAGATGGTACATTTGGGGGATCTGGTGGCTGAGTAAATAAGGAAGCCAAGACAAGAGCTAGAGGGCTGTTAGTGACCAGAAGGGAAGTGGAAGAAAAGAAATTTCTTTTCTCATGCTTATAGCCTACAGGGGAATGATTGTAATACTTTTTGTGTATTATTCGGTCTCAGTACTACTCAATGCTCTACTTTCCTTTAAAATACATTTTTGTATATATCTGACTCTTCTGTCAACTGTTAATAACTTTAATCAAAGTATTTTCACTGGTTTCATGTATATTTGCTGTTTTAATATTACGTCTCTTCTTAACAGTTTACCTCCTGCTTGATAGTTTTATATTATATATATGTAATTCTGAAGTGGATGGTTTTATATTGTATACATAATTCTGAAGTGTACTAATGAGTGATGTTAACTCTCAACACTTCTTTAATTCAGTAACATAAGCATCAGCACTTTCCATGGGACCTTGTACCATCTTAAGGAGCAAATGGCAAAATAAGTTTTTTTTTTTTTTTTTTTGCATGTTATAGTTCTGCAACTACGGTCTTTATATCTTTCTAAAACTTCAAATACATTTTACTTGAATCATTTCTTTCCCTGCAACATGCAAAAGTATGATACATTTTGCCTTCTCATATAGCCGGCTTTAGGCACCAGCGAACCCTGCAGTCGCCCTGTTCCTGGGGGGCCCCCAACCGCAGCAATTTATCTTAAATTGTTATTTTATATCATGTCTGTCAAACCAAAAAAGTTAGTACAGCAATCCTATATACTTACTAAACCAGGTGGGTAATAATAACTCTTATTTATATCTCGGTTATTCTGGTTATAGTAACAGTGTTTTATCAAGTAACAGGCTTCACAATTCCATTAAATATTTTACCACTGACATTGTGCCCTTAGCTTAGTTAAATCCTGCTGGTGGACACTGTCTCCACTAAAATTAACATAGCCAACTTTAGGTACTTGCAATACATGTGGCTGCAGCCCCCCCCCCCCCTTAATCATCCTTGACTGTGTAAGAGCCCCACAAAAGCTGCTGTTGGTTGTGGAAAAATGAGGAGGAAAAATGTACTGATTTCCAGATCATACACTTTTTACATTAACAGGGCTGTGATATGACCCTTTCAGGCTAAAGCTGATAAACATGAGAAAAGTAAGCACTAGACGGATCACCAAACTGCCAAGAGCGACTGATCTCGGTGCACACCTTTGATTTTAAGAAAAGCTGAAGCTCCCAAACTTCAAGAATTGTTTCCCTTTCAGGAAGTTTTATAAATACTGGCAGAATACCAGATACTATAAAATTCAAGTTTGTTGCTGAACAATTCTGTGCAATGCCAAAAATAATCGCAGAATAAAGGCACAAAATCAGGAACATGTTTTAAGTATTACTCTAATTCATTTAAAAAGTTAATAAAATAAAACCTTTTGCATCGACATGCATTTCTGGACAATGAGAAGTGTAAAACTCTGATGTCTGAATTTATTGACTGAATGAAATCCTGAGTGATTTACCAGCAAGTCAAACTTTTTTATGAAAAGAGCACAATTATGAGGCAAAATCAGGAAATGTCTCTGAAACCAGGCACAGTCGCAGGTATGCATTACTCCTCAATGAGGCAAATAAAAGTGACTTCCCCCCTGCTGCTGTTTGACGACTGCTAAACAGCAATCACTGATCTGGTGTGGCAGTACCAGTGTTCCACAATGTATTGCTATTTGCTGAAATAAGTACAAAGCTAGTACTGATATGCCTGTGTGTGTGTGTGTGTGTGTGTGTGTGTGTGTGTGTGTGTTTAAAAAAATCACTGATTTGTATCTGTACACACCCAATAATGCCAAGACACATACATTATTCTTCTGGGTATCTGTAAAAAATGCAGCTAACAAGTAATTATATTTTAAAAGTAAAGCATAAAATATATCACAGAACATTCAGATACTTAGATCTTCTTGAAGTGTGGTGGGGCCCACTCCCCAGACTATATAAATGGATACGGAGGGGGCTCCCTTAATCATCCTTGATTCTGTGTGGGGGGCCCCCACAAAAGTTGTTGTTCATTGGCGAAAAATGAGGAGAAAAATAATGTGTTAATTTTCTGACTACACTCTTTAACATGAACAAAACTGTGATAAGATTCTTTTAGGATAAAGCTGATAATGGCCCCTTCTCTTAACCACACCCATTCTAAAACCAGCCTTGTTGACATGTGCTAACAGAAAGTTGATATAGGTTATGGGGGGTGCTGGGGATTGTGTGGTTATTGCTACTTTAATTTTCATCACAGTCAAACCTTAGAGGTGTGCACAGGAGGTCATTATAACTTGTGTTTGTGCTGGGGACAGTGTAGTCATTTTTCTTTTGCTTTTCTCACAGACCTCAGAGGTGTACTAAAAAGGTCACTATATCTTGAGTAGGGGCAGTGTACTATTTATGAGCAATACAGTGGAATACATTACTGTAATCATTATGTTTTTTCACTTTCCTCGCAATCACACATCAGGTACGTATACAGGTGGCTGCCTTTGGGGGTTGGGGTGAGGAGGCATGCTATGTTTGTCAGCAGACACTTGAAATACATGCCTGTGGCAATTTGAATCTCTGCTTCCACCCCAATCTAACACCAATGGGATACATAGGCATTTACTGTCTTTTTGGGGGTGGTGGTCAGGGAAGCAGACTGTATTCCCAGATAGGACGTGTTTATCCTCACAGCAATTGTTTTGCTATCTTATTATGAGCTCCTATTTTGTCATATTTGAACATTAAGCCTTGTTCACAACTTAGGTCTTTCTTGAAAGAAAAAAAATAAGACAGAAATTCTTTTCTTACTCATAATTTTTGTTTAGACCACTGTTGGATCAAAAGGTTGGGAAAATACTCTAAAACATATCCCAGAAAAACTATAACCCCTGTAGCTTCTGGAGGCACCTACTTAATTTTATTAGAGTTGTTTTGTAAATTATTACTCCTCTGTCCTGGACATGAAAGTTGTGTTGAAAGGATGGAAGGAAAACTAAAGCTGAACCATACTGAATTTCTTTCCTTAATCGTAATTTCTGTTCAAGCCATCAATCGATTAAAAGGTTGTCTAAAAATTAGAAAAAAAAGCCCTTTAAAATGTACATTAGAGCACGTAGAACGGGTTTCTTGAAAAAGCTGAAGAGTAAGGAAAATGTGGGTAAAGGAAGAAAAAAAGTAATGTACATGCTATGACGGGCCAAGGATGGGGGGAAGGATAAGAAGGTTTATGGTCTGCACTCTTGTGGGAGGAGAGGCTGGATTCTGCCCTTTTGAGCTGGGAATTTCTGGTCACAGGCTTATTGTGCCTGCTTATTTCTGAAATTGGTGCGCCTTGTTGCTGTAACATAGGACCAGATTCAGGTCTGCTGAATCTAGCTTTGTTTGTATAACTTGAGCACTGATCCAGGCCATCTTTTATGCAGAAGGTTCCCCTGCACCCTAGTAGCGGGAGTGTACAGCTAGAAATTGTCTGATTGAGGACTGCTGGAACAGGGCTCAGTTTTGAGTTTTTTTCTAGTTAATTGGGTAACTTGTTTAAATCAGATTGCTCGTTTTCTATTGTTTTATTTACATGCAGATATATATATATATATATATATATATATATATATATATATATATATATAAAAATTGCACTTTATTCATCTGCTTTTACTGTATTTGTGTTTCTTCCTACTTTATTACTAGGGACATTGACTACAACTCTGAACTGAGATATATAACAATAAGCATCTTTTATGTGCATTTAAAGTGTTTTTTTGATTGTATCTGCTTTATTTTCTGAAAAAAAATATATACTTGTTTCCCACCTTTCTAAGCTAGTATAGTCCAGTTTTCAGGTTAGTGCTGAATTCAGGGCTGTGTTACAAGTTTCTGTGTTGCCCATACCTTACTTGGATAGAAGGAAGATTCTCTGTTCATCTGTGAGAGAGGGGGCTTTGAGCAGCCTATCTGTCCTTGGAGGAGTGGTTTCAGCCCAGAAAGTAGTAGTTTATTGGCCATTTTGGGCTAATTTCTATCTCTCTCATTTCCCTGCATAAAAACTGCAGCGCCGGTTAGCTAGGGTATAATTATTCCCAGCTCCACAAAGTCTCCTCTTCAATTTTTCCCTTGGAACTAGACAAACTTTCAACTTAAGCACTCAAGCCATTCTTTTCTCAGCCCGGCGCTTGCTCAAAACTCATAGCAAGCACTTATAAACCCTAGCACTACAGAAGGACAAGGCTCTCTATTCGAACTAACTAGCCATTCAGTAAAACAGTTTACTGTACCTATCCAGACATGTCCAAAGGGTAGTTTCAGGTGTACTCTCCAGTAGGGTTGCCACCTTTTCAAATGCCCAAAGTGGGACATTTTTGGTACAAACATCAGGTTTTGCAGGCTGAAACATACCCACAGCTAGTACAAAGGACAGAACCTCACTTTTTTGCCTAAATAAAAGCTTATTCTTGTAGCATTTTAGTTGCTTATTCTGTTTCTTATAACATTTAGGTGTTTCAAATACAGAATAACTGTTTTATGCAACTATTACATAAAATATAGGAAATAATTTTGCCCTAAAATCTCAGGACATCTGCCACTTTTACTATATTTTTGCAGGACACAACTGTCCAAAGAGGGACTGTCCCTCGCAAAGTGGGAAAGGTGGTAACCCTACTCTCCAGTCCAACTGGTGAATCTGGGCATTTTGAGGCAATGTTACAATTGCCTTATGTACACAGACAACCCTCTCCTCCTACCACTAAACACTAATACATGCAAGAGATGCAATTATACAGCCAAATTGGAGGCTAAGATCTCTCAACCCAAGACTCGATCAGACAGTCAAGAGGAGAAGGGAAATACTGGCATCACATCACCAGTCTCAAATAGACCCATTAAACCAGCACTGGCAAAAAACACACGAAAACATACTCGGAGGCTCTAAATAAAAATCTGCAAAAACAACACTCCAAAGCAGAAATCCAAGCAACCTCCACCCCCCCAACACAAACCATGAAACACATACTTCACAAAACCAGTGTGCCACGCAATCACAGCCCTCAAGGCAAAATAACATACCCAACATACTAGTAATAGGTGACTCTATAGTCAGGCACACTGACGTCCCACTCACTAGGCTGAATAAGGAGAAGGTTACTGTTAGCTGCCTGTTGGGTGCCAGGATCTGCCACATAACACAAGCACTCAGGTCACTCCAGAACAAGTACAAATACAACTCTGTCATTGTCCATGTTTGTGTGAATGACCTGAGCTGTTCCTCCCTGGACTACATGAAAAGAGATATGGAAGAGCTCTCTGATCACGTAGCCCAGGCTGGTATAACCCTGACCCTGAGTAGCATCCTGCCCTCACCAAGAATGATACCACAGTATAAAGAAAAAATTATCAATTTCAACAATTGGCTAAGTTTCTGGTGTCATTCAAAGGGGATCCAGTGTCTGTCTGCCTGAGATGACATGCTCGACAAGCCACGTTGCTTCGCTAGAGAAGGCTTGTACCTGTCACACTTAGGCCTTTGAATACTGGCCAAGGCGCTTGCCATCCCTATAGTGACTTTTTTAGGCAAGGCTCAAAAGACAAACCCACCATCGTTAACAGCACAAGTAACAAAAATCTGAGGGTAATGCTACTCAATGCCAGAAGTCTAAACCTCAAAATGCATGCACTCAAGGCACTCCTCAGTATGGAGAAAATCGATATATGTGCAGTAACAGAAACCTGGTTTAAGGCTCCAGAGAGCACCCCAGCACTACCAGGCTATAAATCATACCATACATTTCTGCTACCGAACTCGGACCAAAATACAAAAGGTGGGGGAGTATCCATATTCATAAAGGATACCCACACCTCCAGGTTAGTGGTACAGCACGATGCTTCAGAGATTATCCACATGCAACTAACAATGGGCAAAACTGCAATTCAAATTGTAGCTTGCTACAGATCACCCACCATATCCCAGGACCCCCATTCTGGAAACACTGGGTAACATAAAGGTCCTACCAAACACCCTAATATTGGGCAATTTCAACTACCCAAACATTAACTGGGAGAACTACTCAAGTACTAACTCCCTTGCCCAACATTTCCTAGAATTTATAAATTCAAACGCCCTGGAACAACTGGTCAGCACTCCCACCAGAGGTGACAACATATTGGACCTGGTCATCACTAGCATGGGTGACTGGTGTTCCACACCAGAGGTCAACCCCTCGCTGGTTAGATTTGACCATAAACAAATCACTTTGGATATCCACATTCTGCCCCACCCCCAGACAAGGAAACCACCATAAAAAACTTTTCAAAAGCAAACTTCACGTTACCTAAGAAGGAGGAGGAAAGTTTCAAAGCCCCCATGCTAAAGGATAATGCTGTCCAAGCTGCAAAATCCTTTACTAATGCATTTTACGGGCACCTACAAGAATGCATGGATCATGCTATCCTAAGCAAAACCAAGACTCACTCGTCCACGAAAAGGAAACCAGTCTGGTGGACCCCTGCCATAAACAAGCTATACAATAGAAGGAGGAAACTAGTACAGAAAAGAGTAAAATCCCAAGAAGGGAAGACATCTCTGATCAGTATCAGCAAGAAACTACGATCCCTCATAAAATCGTCCAAGGTGAGCTTTGAAACAAAACTTGCCAAGGACTCCAAAGATAACCACAAGGCATTCTTTAGCTATGTCAAAAATCTAAGTGGCAATGCTCAGATCTGCTCGGCGTTAGTGCAGAATGACACAAAATACACTGAACCAAACGATATTGCCAACATCCTGGCAGACAGGTTCAGTGCAAACTTCACCCCCCTCTCACTGCCAAAAGGGCCCATAACCATACCAGAAGAATGTAGAACCCCTGAAATCACAGACACTCAGGTTAAAATAGCCCTCTCCAAAGCCAAAAACACAGCATCAATGGGACCAGATGGTGTCCCAGGCTGCGTCCTACATGAGCTCAAAGACGGATTAACCCCTCACCCAAACACACTGTTCAAACTCAGCCTCTCCACAGGCTATGTACCCACAGAGTGGTGCACAGCAATGGTTATTTCGCTCCCCAAAGATGGAGCCACAACAGACCCTGGGAACTATCACCCTATAAGCCTGACTAGCTTGGTCTGCAAGGCTATGGAGTGCATCATCATGGAACTCATTAACAGAGACATTGGGAACCTCCAAACACTGGACCCTACCTAGTTCGGCTTTAAGGGCAGATCATGCCTCCTAAACTTGGTGGACTTCTTTGAGACAGTTACCAAGGCTATAGACGAGGGAAAGGTGGTACACACAGCCTACCTAGACCTCGCAAAGGCCTTCAACACCATTCCCCATTCTGGTATTATAGACAAGCTCACCAGCCTGAACATAAACCCCTATGTCACAAGATGGGTTGCTAATTGGCTCACGGACAGAACCCACATGGTGAGAGTTGCAGGAGCTAGGTCTGACTGTAAACTGGTTACAAGTGGCGTTCCCCAGGGCTCAGTCCTTGGACCCCTCCTGTTTGGTATATACTTCTCAGAGGTACAGACGAGCACAGGAGGACTATAGCTGACCAAGTTTGCAGACGTCTGCAAACTAGGGGCTATAACTGACTCACCAGCTGACACAGACATCCTCCAAAAGGGTCTCACTGAGAAAGATACCTTGTGTCAAAATCCTGGCCTCAAGCTAAATGCCAAAATGTGCATAGTTATTCCTTTTGGAAATAACAAAGTACCCACAAACTACCACATAGGTGGCATTCCCCTAAATATGGAAAACGTAATAAGGGATCTGGGGACCCAAGTATATAGTAATCTCTCCTTTGATAATCATATTGCCAAAGTGGTTATAAAATCCTTCTATGTGGCCCACCTAATCACAAAAGGGTTTGCATCCAGATCAAAAGAGGTCATTGTGCCAATCTACTCATTACTCATCAGACACATCATAGAGTACAACGCTCCATTTGGGATGTACCTTACAAGACACTTGCAACAGCTGGAAAGACCACAGAAGTACCTTACCAAGAGCATCACTGGCCTCAAACAGCTCAACTGAAGAAATTCCAGCTGTACTCGGTTGCATTCCACCTGCTCAGAGGTGATCTCTCCCTGACATACAAGGCCATCTCCAACCCAGAATTGATGGACATGCTCCACCTAAAGAAAACCTTATCCCCTCAAGCCACATGCTCTAGGGATCTAAACCTCACCACAACAATAAACAGAACGTGCTGGAGGGATAGCTTCCTGTCCCAAAGACTTTCCATGCTTTGGAACAAGATTCCAATCTACATTAGGCAGACCTCCTTGCTAGCACTCTTCAAGAGAAACCTTAACGAGTGGATGGAAAACAGAAAGTTTACCCCGGGGATCACTTCAGTGGGTCTGCTGGATAGAGGCACATGGAACTAATCTAAGGGGACTGCGAAAGCCAACACATTCTGGCTAGGCTTATAAATGCCTTTGGGCAGATAGCCTAGTACCTGCCTATGAACCTATGAAACTACCCAAACATTAACTGGGAGAACTACTCAAGTACTAACTCCCTTGCCCAACATTTCCTAGAATTTATAAATTCAAACGCCCTGGAACAACTGGTCAGCACTCCCACCAGAGGTGACAACATATTGGACCTGGTCATCACTAGCATGGGTGACTGGTGTTCCACACCAGAGGTCAACCCCTCGCTGGTTAGATTTGACCATAAACAAATCACTTTGGATATCCACATTCTGCCCCACCCCCAGACAAGGAAACCACCATAAAAAACTTTTCAAAAGCAAACTTCACGTTACCTAAGAAGGAGGAGGAAAGTTTCAAAGCCCCCATGCTAAAGGATAATGCTGTCCAAGCTGCAAAATCCTTTACTAATGCATTTTACAGGCACCTACAAGAATGCATGGATCATGCTATCCTAAGCAAAACCAAGACTCACTCGTCCACGAAAAGGAAACCAGTCTGGTGGACCCCTGCCATAAACAAGCTATACAATAGAAGGAGGAAACTAGTACAGAAAAGAGTAAAATCCCAAGAAGGGAAGACATCTCTGATCAGTATCAGCAAGAAACTACGATCCCTCATAAAATCGTCCAAGGTGAGCTTTGAAACAAAACTTGCCAAGGACTCCAAAGATAACCACAAGGCATTCTTTAGCTATGTCAAAATCTAAGTGGCAATGCTCAGATCTGCTCGGCGTTAGTGCAGAATGACACAAAATACACTGAACCAAACGATATTGCCAACATCCTGGCAGACAGGTTCAGTGCAAACTTCACCCCCCTCTCACTGCCAAAAGGGCCCATAACCATACCAGAAGAATGTAGAACCCCTGAAATCACAGACACTCAGGTTAAAATAGCCCTCTCCAAAGCCAAAAACACAGCATCAATGGGACCAGATGGTGTCCCAGGCTGCGCCTACATGAGCTCAAAGACGGATTAACCCCTCACCCAAACACACTGTTCAAACTCAGCCTCTCCACAGGCTATGTACCCACAGAGTGGTGCACAGCAATGGTTATTTCGCTCCCCAAAGATGGAGCCACAACAGACCCTGGGAACTATCACCCTATAAGCCTGACTAGCTTGGTCTGCAAGGCTATGGAGTGCATCATCATGGAACTCATTAACAGAGACATTGGGAACCTCCAAACACTGGACCCTACCTAGTTCGGCTTTAAGGGCAGATCATGCCTCCTAAACTTGGTGGACTTCTTTGAGACAGTTACCAAGGCTATAGACGAGGGAAAGGTGGTACACACAGCCTACCTAGACCTCGCAAAGGCCTTCAACACCATTCCCCATTCTGGTATTATAGACAAGCTCACCAGCCTGAACATAAACCCCTATGTCACAAGATGGGTTGCTAATTGGCTCACGGACAGAACCCACATGGTGAGAGTTGCAGGAGCTAGGTCTGACTGTAAACTTGGTTACAAGTGGCGTTCCCCAGGGCTCAGTCCTTGGACCCCTCCTGTTTGGTATATACTTCTCAGAGGTACAGACGAGCACAGGAGGACTATAGCTGACCAAGTTTGCAGACGTCTGCAAACTAGGGGCTATAACTGACTCACCAGCTGACACAGACATCCTCCAAAAGGGTCTCACTGAGAAAGATACCTTGTGTCAAAATCCTGGCCTCAAGCTAAATGCCAAAATGTGCATAGTTATTCCTTTTGGAAATAACAAAGTACCCACAAACTACCACATAGGTGGCATTCCCCTAAATATGGAAAACGTAATAAGGGATCTGGGGACCCAAGTATATAGTAATCTCTCCTTTGATAATCATATTGCCAAAGTGGTTATAAAATCCAAATCCTTCTATGTGGCCCACCTAATCACAAAAGGGTTTGCATCCAGATCAAAAGAGGTCATTGTGCCAATCTACTCATTACTCATCAGACACATCATAGAGTACAACGCTCCATTTGGGATGTACCTTACAAGACACTTGCAACAGCTGGAAAGACCACAGAAGTACCTTACCAAGAGCATCACTGGCCTCAAACAGCTCAACTGAAGAAATTCCAGCTGTACTCGGTTGCATTCCACCTGCTCAGAGGTGATCTCTCCCTGACATACAAGGCCATCTCCAACCCAGAATTGATGGACATGCTCCACCTAAAGAAAACCTTATCCCCTCAAGCCACATGCTCTAGGGATCTAAACCTCACCACAACAATAAACAGAACGTGCTGGAGGGATAGCTTCCTGTCCCAAATACTTTCCATGCTTTGGAACAAGATTCCAATCTACATTAGGCAGACCTCCTTGCTAGCACTCTTCAAGAGAAACCTTAACGAGTGGATGGAAAACAGAAAGTTTACCCCGGGGATCACTTCAGTGGGTCTGCTGGATAGAGGCACATGGAACTAATCTAAGGGGACTGCGAAAGCCAACACATTCTGGCTAGGCTTATAAATGCCTTTGGGCAGATAGCCTAGTACCTGCCTATGAACCTATGAAAATAGATGGGAGCATTGAAGGATGTGGGGGGGGGGTGCTGAAACAGTACGCAGTGCCTAGGGTACAATTTCACCTAAGTCCGGCCCTGTACACAGAGTTATTATAATGTGTCATTGTTGCAGCCAAATGCCAGTAACTGTGAATGCCCCTCTGTGAGATGAGCCAACACAGTGTTGTACACAAGCCCATTGTAATGTAAGAGCACCGAAGCTACAGGTCATTCTGTGGGTACTAATGCTAAAAGCTTGCAGCATGAACTAAAAGGTTGCTTAGGATGGGTGTCAGTGACAGGGTGATACTTAGACTGAAAATGCCTAGGGGGCCCCCAAATTGATACTTGCTGGGGGGCCCAAAATGCTAACACCGGCCCTGCCTTCTCAGGGTTCTTAGCTAGTTTGCTTGCAGTTGGTGGCTGGCTGAACTTCTGCCTCCATAGTTTCCAGTTTTCTGATAAGTTGCTTTGTGTGGTGTGTGTGTGTGTGTCTGGGGGTGGGAGGCTTTCCTACAGTCTGCAACTGTACCACATCTCAGCCAAAATGACTGAAGTCATCCTGCTTTACTTCTGACAGTATATTATGTTTGATTTCTTATTTTCCAACAGGAGGGGTATAAGAGGTGTTATGTTGTTAGTTCCTAGACTTTACTCTTCAGACTGGCCAATAGTATAGGAAAACAGGTCACATGATTCTGAGCATACTGGTGCTCTGATAGCTGTAAAAGCACTAAGCACTTAAAGAAACAGTATTGCATGTTGTAAATATTTAAATATCCATGTTAGCCAATCAAATTGGCTGTTTTTCCTAATTCTTTTTCATGTATATAAAAGGGTCTATATTAGAACATCGAAGTTTCAGAACTTCGAATGTTCTAATATCGACCCCTATTCAGTGAAAGCTGAAAACATTTAACATACAGAACAGCAAATTTTTTCCTAGGGAAAAAATTTGCTGTTCCAAAACACATACACACAACACAAGCACACCAAGCAAACAACAATCCACACACATACACCTAAAACCTTACATCTAACCCTACACTAAACTGTACATACACCACTGTCTACCTACTTACCTTAACCCAAACCATAACCCTAAGGTCCGTCACTATCGCACACACACCTCACCCGCGCCCTAACCCTCACGTCCACACATTCGCACACTTACCTGACCCGTGCCCTAACCCTAACCCACCTAACCTGCCCTTACCCTCATGTCCACACAATTGCACTCTTACCTGAACCCGATCCGTAACTTTTCACCACAGTGCTGAAAATAGTGAAGCAACAGGAATGGACAACAAAATTGTTTCCCTAGGAAAGAATTTGGTTTTCTGTCACTTCGCTATTTTCAGCTTTCGCTGAATACGGGTCGATATTAGAACATTCAAAGTTCTGAAACTTCGATGTTCTAATATACACCCATATAAAATACCAATTTTATTCTTATTGTAGTATAACAGAAACATATTAGAACAAAAGCAGAACAACAAAGTGTATGTGGTAAAACAATATGTAAAATCTTGTATGACTTGGAAAAGCAATAGTCACTGAACATGATAAAGACTTGTCCCAAATAAGAACTGCTGTATAGCTAACAAATTAAACAATATACTTAGACATATGACTCATTTAGACAGTTATGTCAATGCCCAGCACTGTTAGTTTGCTCATTTGATTTAGATGAGTCTTCTTTTTGTGTTCCACATGGGTTCTGGATAAATTGGCATAGCCTGAAATGAAATGTGAGGCAGTACCTAACAAGTATGAAAGAGAAAGAAAGTATGCTAGATGATTTTATGTATTTATTGACATTTGATTACTGAGAAAGTCCAACTGGGAAGGAGTCTATTTTCAGTGGATGCCCAGGTCGAAAAGCTCCAAAGTATTACAAACATTTTAAGGATAATAAATTTTACAGTCCTTAAAAATAATACAAAAATATGCAGTTTAAATAATTATACTGAATTGGACAGAATATGAAAACACTGGTTAAGCATAAATACAAATTATATGACAATGATGTAATAGTTATATAAATTTGTTAGCCAGTTTATAGAGAAATTAAAGGTAAATTTGTGTAATACAAACAGGAATTTCAGTATGAAGTAAGAGAAAAACAGGCTTATGGTATATTTAGAGAGAAAGCCAGGAGAGAGAAATTGATAGAAGTAAGGAAGTGAGTGAAGAAGGGAGAGTAAGGAGGTTTAAGGTATGAACTGGTATTTGTCCACACTTAAGATATCGTTTATCCTGGTTTTGAGCAAAAACAGAGCCAGCTTTTGGCCAGGAAGTCTTTCAGAATGGTTCTGAAGGATGGGAGGGAGGGTGTTGACCTGATGGATAGAGGTAAGGAGTTCCAGGCCTTAGCAACATGGTATGAGTACAGACACTGGCTAGCAGATTTGATAGGTTTGTGGACAGACAGATGTTTTTGGTCATTGAACTGTGATGACCGACTAGGAACACAGTTGTGTAGAATGTTTTTTAGTGCTGTAGAGGCAGATGGATTCTGGATAATTTTATAGGTGGTAAGAAGCTGTGTATATGTTAATTGATGAGACAGTTCTAACCAATTTAGGCTTTTTAGTGGTATACATTGCTGGGTTCTGGAAGCGGTATTTGTTGCAAATTTAGCAGCTTTGTTATAGCATTGCTGAGTTCTGATTTTTGTGATGCCTGAAAGTTAGTAAGGATGGGAGCACCATAAGGAAGTGTGGGGGGATAAGCAGTGAAAAATGTAGTTTTAGTTGTGTCAGTGATTAAGTTTTTGGGTGTTTAAAGCATTCCTAGTTTTTTATGAGTTTTTCTAATGCTAATTTGTATACACAGGTCAGATTTAAGATTATCATCCACTATGATCCTTAATAATTTACTGTGAGAAGTGATTCAGTTGCTGTATTATCAAGAAAGAGAACTTTAAAATTAGTTTTTTTATGGTTATGATGCCCATGACTTTCCTCATCTTGCACATAAGTAGAGCCCATCATTTAATTGTAAGGGACAAGGGAGTCTGCATCTGCTGTTCAAAAGAACCAGAGGTCATAGGAAAAGCAGTGAGAGAGAGAGAAAGATAGAGACTATTTCAGAGTTTTCATTTAAGTTGTTTGCTATAGACCAGAAGGATTTCACACCATAATAGAATACTCCCAAGAATTTCTGGTATGGCACAAAACTGAGAGGGAGAACTGACATCACTCCCAACTAGAACATTTTTAAAATGTGATCAATCCCCTAAATACTGAATTTATATTAACTGCAGGTTCTCTGAAGGTGTACATGATGAGAGGCAAAAGGAGTATAGGAAAATCTTGGCTTTCCACTGTAATAAACCAAAATTAAAAACAAGCAACGGCAGACAGTATGGACAGTAGGAATGTGAGAAAGCAGACTGGGCAGCGTACAGGGGAGCACAGTTCTTGAATGAAAAGACAAACATGATTTGTAAAGAGAAGCAGAAAATGAATGACGCTGTTACTGGATACATGGCAAAAATAAACAAAGAGACTGGAAGAAATAGAAGGTGCATTAAATAGTCATGACTGTGATATGGAAGTCCTTGAGAAGAAAGAAATGGAAGATGTTCCTAAAGTACATGAACTGGAAGATATGCAAGAGAAGATCAGAGAAAAATTAATATTGATAAAGGATCGTGAAAGGAGAGAGAATCTTTGCTTTATGAATATCCCGGAGGATATGGAGGACAGTAATTGTAAAGGCTACATGATCAAACAGGTACATGAATGGGCTGGTTAACCCGTGTATGAGATCTACATTGAGCATGTCCATAGGGTGTATATGCCCTATGGTAAAAGGGTGAGATTCACCCCCATCCAATTGAGATTAAGTTGCAAACATAGTTAAAATAGAAACTACTGACTGAGGGTGTTTGAAGAGCAATAGACTGCGTAGAAATCATTTCAGCCTATGATAAAAGAGCTGAAGTGAACTACCTCATTGTTAAAGTTACAGTATTCTGAGCTTGTGCAGATTACTTTCTGGACTATTTTAAAGACTTTTTAGGATGCTGAATGGACTCTAGTGGAGGTTAAGAGGTTTGTAGAGGTGTCCCAGTTTGAACATCAGGAGAAGAAGTGATCAGAAAAAGTTGAAAAGGGAAGACATCAATTGAAATGAATAGAGAAATGGCCTCTGAAGCCCTTCCTAGTGTTTAAAATGCAGTTGTTGGAGAAGCAGAAGAAGACGGAGAAGAACACAAAGTGAGTGTAAAAGCAGTGTTGTCAACTGACAGGGAAAAAGTGATATGGCATATAGATATTATTTTCCTCAGCAAAGAAAATGAGGATGGGGGGCACTTTAAATTTTGCTTAATTTTTATTGGACTGTTGTTCCAGTCATCTCAGGACTGTTGGGACTGCATCAGTGGGATTGTTAAATGTTTCATATGACTGGGGACTGTAACTGCACAAACAGAAAAAGTACCAATAATGCTCTGGGGGAGAAGGTTTCATGAATATGGAAGAAGCACATAATCTAGAGTATTTTACCTTGACTTACATTAACATTTTGTAGAGAATTAGAAAGTGTTGAATGATAAAGAGAGGAAGGTTGATGGGGGAGACTGGGAGAAAAGTAGTTTAATGGCTTGTGGCCTAGTTAAGCTAGACAGGTGGTAACACAGGAAGGAAAACATTAAGAGGGTTATATTTCCCTTCTCTTTCAATCATGATAAATATTTTTTAACAACTTGAGAGAAAGTGACTCCTGAACTTAGCTACACTACATTAATACACTTCACAAGGGGAAATACTGTTTTTGTTTTCTTAGTTTATTTTGAGTACCTGGATGACACTGTTATTTTTAAGTTTGACATAATGCTCAGTAAGAAGGGAAGAGTTGTTGAGAGGGGAAGAGGAAGAGGAATGGATATGTTGCAAGGGGACAGATTAAGTACAGCATTTAGAAAATAAGGAACCGTGTTTGTGTGGATATGAGGCATTGTACACCCATGAGAAATAATAGATAAGTTGCTAATAGGGGAGTGATTTAATGGCTATAACTTTAAATCTGTGGATAAGTTGGAATTCTTTATTTGACAACTCTCCATGATTTTCTGCTGTTGAGCCAGGATATAAGATGGAGTCACATTGTGATGCAGGGTAAGTGGAGGACAGCAACAGTCCTCCCTCTGCGTAAAGGGGGTCCATCTACTAACATAGGAAATTACAGACCCATAAATTTAACTAGACATATGTAACGCCATGGAAAGAATAATCAGAAACCTGATAAATAAAGGCATGGAAAACCTCCAAACACTGGACTCAACCCAATTCAGCTTTGCTAAGGGGAGGTCTTGCCTACTGAATCTGGTGGATTTCTTTGAGAATGTCACTAAGGCCATGGATGAGGGTAAAACAGTACATCCCACCTACATTGTTCTAGGCAAGGCATTTGACACAAGTCTCCACTCAGGTATTATAAACAAACTCACAAAACTGGGTATAAATCCCTACGTCATTAGATGGATAGCCAATTGGCTTACAGACAGGACACACATGGTTTAAGCGGGTGAATTCAGATCCAGCAAGAGGTCAGTTACTATTGGTGTGCCACAGGGCTCAGTGCTGGAACCACTCCTGTTCAGAATATACTTCTGTGAAGTCAAGGCTAATGTGGAAGGCCTCTGGATGAGAAAGTTTGCCAATGACTGCAAACTGGGGCAGTCATCGAATCTCCAATGATGTAGATATCCTTCAGGAGGGTTTAGTTCAGACAAATGATTGGAACCAGAACCAGGGCCAAAAGCAAAATTTATTTATTTATTAATTTAAATGTGAAAAAATGCATTATCAAACCCTTTGGGAAGTGAAATACCCCTGGAAAGTATAACATCAGCAGCACACCCCTAACAGTAGAATCAGAGGTAAGAGATCTAGGTACACAGATAGATGGATATTAGCCTGAACTTTGAACGCCATGTGTCCACAGTAGTGAGGAAGTCCTATGTGACACAACTTATAAGTAAAGGTATGGTATCCAGATCCAAGAAAATTATAGCCCTGCTGTAGTTAGCCCTCAGACCAATAACTGCATACAATGTGTCATTTGGCATGTGCTTGACCAGGCACTTATAACATCTGGAGAGACCTCAGATTTCCTCACAAAGAAAATAATGGGTGTAAACATCATGTCCTATGCAGATAGACTAAGATCCCTATTCATTTATTCTGTCTCTTACCCGACTATTAAAGGATGACCTATGCCTGACCTTGAAGGCACTCACAAATCCAGCCCTGATGGAGCTATTACACATCTGCAAGTCAAACAGCATGAAGGTCATCCATTCTAGGGATATAAACTTAGTCAGTGACTCAAAGAAAACACGCTGAAGAGACAGATATGTGTCTCAGAGATTACCCCTTCTTTGGAACAGGCTTCCTATTCACATTAAGCAGAGCCCTTCCCTGACCCTCTTCAAATACAGTTTGGATCAATGGATGGGGAATTGTGAATTCACACCTGGGGTCACACTAATGTCCCTTATTGGCAGGGGCAGTCTGTAACATACTTAAAGCATAGGCACAAACCCATGCCATCCTCTTGCACCTAGGCGTCAAATATTGGGTAAAATCTGGTTATATTGGCTAGACTTGTATGGGATCTTAAGCCATTAGCCTAGTAATCTCCTATGAAACTATGAAGTGTAACTGGTTAGGGCAAATGAGGGAACAGAAAAAGTTAGTTTAGAAACTCTTTAATGACAAAATGTAGGTAAACTTAAATTGGGGGTGTAGAACTGAAGAAGTAATTTTAGGAAATAAGATCAGGTGCATAATTTATTTATTTATTTATTGCATTTACTAATCGGGGAAAGTCCACTGGGCATGAAATGAGCCCATTTTCAGTGAAGGCCTGGGGAGAAAATCTCCACAAAGATACATACAAAGAGAATATAATCAGAAAACAAAAACATACAGTACTGTTACATTGCATGAAACTGGTAACAGAAGCAGTGGTGCAAGAAAAAAAAAATACAATCATTGGCACATAAAAATCATACAGTACAAATACATTGCATGAATATGGTATTAGAAACAATAGTGTCTCTCTCTCTCTCTCTTTCTGCTTTTCCTGGTTAGGGGTCGCCACAGCGGATCACTTTGTCCGCTCATGACTGGCAGTGGAGTTTTTATGGTGTCGAGTTGCCAGCCCGGCACCCAACCTATGACAGAAGGCACACACACGCAACCACTCATGCCTAGGGCCAATTTTAGCATGTCCAATCCACTTGCAGCATGTCTTTGGCAATGTGGGTGGAAACCTGAGCACCCAGAGGAAATCCACACAACCACAAGAAGGACATGCAGACTCCACACAGAAGGCACCCAAATCGAAGATCGAACGGGAGAGCCTCTTGCTGTAAGGCGACAATGCTAACCGCTGCACCACCGCAGCCTTCCTGAGAGCCAGTAATAATCCTCCTGCCATTTTGTTGAGTGTTTATAATGTGCGTTGGAATGTTAGCTAGATATTCCTTAAGCACAAAATCCAAAAATATCCCTACATTCTGCAAATAAGAATCCAACCCAAAGACATCAGGTTTCCCTGGTGGATCTAAAATATCCTTATGCAACTTTGGTATAACATAAAAAATAAGATCGTGAGGTTTAGGGATATAAAGTTTTTTTAACATCCTCCATTGATAAGAAACCTAATCTTTCACCCCTTTCAACAATTCCAAAAGTGCACTATTAAAAGCGGCAATAGGGTTATAGTTTAATTTAACATAATCCTCCTCAACTAACAATTTATAAGCCATCTCATTGTATTTAGCCTTGGACATGATGGCCCAGTTGCTCTTTTATCAGCCTGCATGAACACACATTTTATTTATTTATTTAACATTTGTTAACCGGGAAAGTCCGACTTGGAATGAAGCCAATTTTCAGCGGAGGCCTGGGGAGAAATGTTCCAGACGCATGTCTTTGTAACATGGAAGGAAACAGGAGGAACCGGAGGAAACCCACATGAACGCAGGGAGGACATGCAGACACCACACAGAAGGAACCCCAGCTGAGAATCGAACCAGAGAATCTCTTGGTGTGAGGCAATAATGCTACCGCTGCACCACTGCACCTTTCCGCATTTATCCACCATACTCCTTAATTCATTAAGGGCCTCCAATTCACATTTAGTTAAATTGTATTGCTTTTGTGCTTTAACAAACTTAACATATTCAAGATTTAATTTGTTTGCAAATAATTTGCTCAAATAAACATACTGCAGTGGACAATTTAGGCAATGCAAAATTGCCAGATATAGCTAAAGAAAGAACCCTAGGTTTACCATAACCAGTGATAAAACGTGACTCGATTTCCAGATCATTACCTACTTCTAACCATTCAAATTCAGAGAAACATTCAATAAGGGGTCAACATCCTCATCAACAAAATTAGCATTTTCATTACTTTTACTGTCAGTCCTTTTGTTGTCAAAATACACTGTTAAATGCAACTTTCTGCAAAACTTTTTAATTTCCAATAAAATCTCTGCTAAAGTTGGAATTTTAGTAGGAAGAACTTCGTCCCCTTACTCAAAAGACTTACAGCTGACTCATTTAATGTCAAATTTACAAATTTTAAACTACTGTGATTACTTACAATATCATCAAAATTTTGCAGATACTGTAAGTCCAAAAATCAAGAACTGCTGTCCTAATATGAAGAAACTCCAAATGGTGTATTCTCAGCACAACCAAAATGTTCGTGGGACTCAACCGATCAACTACACTTTCTTTCCTTTGCCTCGGTTCTTTCTGCCTCTTCCTTGGTTCCCCTGAGGAAAAAAACAATCTTTTCTATGACTTCAGAGTGATGTGAAGAATCTGACAGTTTCTCCCCTGCAATATTGTCAAAAAAAAAAAAAAAACGCTTTTTTTCGATAGAGTATACACCGAAGAGACTGTTAAGTCCCCTTCAGCAGCCACAAATTCCCCTGTTATAAATTGTGAGCCTGCGAGCAACCTTATATCCTTTGAAAGTGAAAGGCCGAGGCACTGCACTGCACTAGCAAAGTTCCTCAATCCTTCGAACCACCGTCTCTGTGACTCTGTCTCCCTGGATTCCAAAGAAATTTTCGTCAGGAAGACAGCAAATGTTGGAGGTGTGATGGGGAAGAAAGACATGACTGGAAACATATTTTCTGGGAGTGTAATGAGTTGGCAGACCTTAAAGATTCCCTGCAGATTGCTCTGTCAAAGATACTGGGTGAGCAAATTCGTGTAACTAGGGAAATTATTTTTTGAGCTATGATACAGAATCATAATTGCCTAGACATAGTAAAGCCTTGCCAAGTCTAATTATGGTTGTTGTCATAAAGATGGGAATACTGTTAAGTCCTAGGATTTAGAAGCTAATTCCCTGTGAACTAAGAGAGAAGAAAGAGGCCAAAAAGACTACTATGCCAGAAAGTGGAGTTTCTTGGTTTACATTCCTTACTTTTCTTGTGGTTTGACTGCAGTGTTTTACTGCAGTACCTTAAAACAGTTAAAGCTCTGGTTTGTACATAATGCAGTTATGTTCTGCCTTAGTCATACTGTCCAGAAGCTAGTTACCTGACAACTTGATGGAAGAGTAAGACACCAGGACTTTTATGTTTTCAGTGATACCCAGTGGGGTATTGTATCGAAGGCCTTACGCCAGATCGAGGGTAGGCTGTATGGACTGCCTTTCCCTCATCAATGGCTTTGGTGACTGTTTGAAAAAGTCAACCAAGTTTAGAAGGCATGATCTGCCTTTGACAAAGCCAAACTGGGATGGATCCAAAGTCTGCAAATTCCTATGTCTTTATTTATGAGGTCCATTATGATCCTCTCCATGGCTTTGCAGATAAGGCTTGTCAAGCTAATGGGCGGTAATTTCCAGGGTGGGTGGAGGCACCGCCTTTGTGAAGTGGGACCACAGTTGCAGTCGCCACTCCTGGAGTGCGTATCAGAGGTAAGACTATGATTAAACAGCTGTCCTAGCTGTGGGTTTAATTCCTCGATTGAGTTCGTAGAGCACACAGCCGTGGACATCATCAGGTCCCATGGATGCTGTGTTTTTTGCTTTGGCATAAGCAGTTCTCACTACGGCGTTGGAGATGTTTGGGGGGCTGCAATCGCTTGGTATAGATATCTCTCCTTTTGGGGGAGGGAAGTTTGCACTGAACCTGTCAGCCAGTATGTTGGCAATGTCTGTAGGATCAGTAATCTTCACATCATTTTTAACTAGTTCTGAGCATATCTGGGTCTTTCCTCCCAGGTTTCTAACTGCATAGCTAAAGAAGGCCTTATGATTGTCTTTTGAGTCTTTAGCTATTTTTCTCTCAAAATTTGCTTTGGATGATTTTATGAGAGCTCTTAGTTTTTTATAGTGATCAAGGGTGTCTTACCTTTTAAGGATTTTGCTCTATCTTGTAGTAGCTTCCTCCTTTTATTTGTAGAGTTTGTTTATGGCTGGGGTCCACCAGACTGGACGCTTGCCTTTGGTACAAAGAGTCTTTGTTTTGCTTGGGATTGCCTTATCCATGCAGTCCTGCAGGTGCTGGTAGAAGGCATTTGTAAGTGATTCAGCGGCTTGAGTACTGTTTTCTGCCGGCTCGGGGGCCTTAAAGGAGACCACACTAGTCTTTAGAAGTGTAAGGCGACAATGCTAACCGCTGCACCACCGCAGCCTTCCTGAGAGCCAGTAATAATCCTCCTGCCATTTTGTTGAGTGTTTATAATGTGCGTTGGAATGTTAGCTAGATATTCCTTAAGCACAAAATCCAAAAATATCCCTACATTCTGCAAATAAGAATCCAACCCAAAGACATCAGGTTTCCCTGGTGGATCTAAAATATCCTTATGCAACTTTGGTATAACATAAAAAATAAGATTGTGAGGTTTAGGGATATAAAGTTTTTTTAACATCCTCCATTGATAAGAAACCTAATCTTTCACCCCTTTCAACAATTCCAAAAGTGCACTATTAAAAGCGGCAATAGGGTTATAGTTTAATTTAACATAATCCTCCTCAACTAACAATTTATAAGCCATCTCATTGTATTTAGCCTTGGACATGATGGCCCAGTTGCTCTTTTATCAGCCTGCATGAACACACATTTTATTTATTTATTTAACATTTGTTAACCGGGAAAGTCCGACTTGGAATGAAGCCAATTTTCAGCGGAGGCCTGGGGAGAAATGTTTCAGACGCATGTCTTTGTAACATGGAAGGAAACAGGAGGAACCGGAGGAAACCCACATGAACGCAGGGAGGACATGTAGACACCACACAGAAGGAACCCCAGCTGAGAATCGAACCAGAGAATCTCTTGGTGTGAGGCAATAATGCTACCGCTGCACCACTGCACCTTTCCACATTTATCCACCATACTCCTTAATTCATTAAGGGCCTCCAATTCACATTTAGTTAAATTGTATTGCTTTTGTGCTTTAACAAACTTAACATATTCGCATTTAATTTGTTTGCAAATAATTTGCTCAAATAAACATACTGCAGTGGACAATTTAGGCAATGAAAAATTGCTAGATATAGGTAAAGAAAGAACCCTAGGTTTACCATAACCAGTGATAAAACGTGACTCGATTTCCAGATCATTACCTACTTCTAACCATTCAAATTCAGAGAAACATTCAATAAGGGGTCAACATCCTCATCAACAAAATTAGCATTTTCATTACTTTTACTGTCAGTCCTTTTGTTGTCAAAATACACTGTTAAATGCAACTTTCTGCAAAACTTTTTAATTTCCAATAAAATCTCTGCTAAAGTTGGAATTTTAGTAGGAAGAACTTCGTCCCCTTACTCAAAAGACTTACAGCTGACTCATTTAATGTCAAATTTACAAATTTTAAACTACTGTGATTACTTACAATATCATCAAAATTTTGCAGATACTGTAAGTCCAAAAATCAAGAACTGCTGTCCTAATATGAAGAAACTCCAAATGGTGTATTCTCAGCACAACCAAAATGTTCGTGGGACTCAACCGATCAACTACACTTTCTTTCCTTTGCCTCGGTTCTTTCTGCCTCTTCCTTGGTTCCCCTGAGGAAAAAAACAATCTTTTCTATGACTTCAGAGTGATGTGAAGAATCTGACAGTTTCTCCCCTGCAATATTGTCAAAAAAAAAAAAAATGCTTTTTTTCGATAGAGTATACACCAAAGAGACTGTTAAGTCCCCTTCAGCAGCCACAAATTCCCCTGTTATAAATTGTGAGCCTGCGAGCAACCTTATATCCTTTGAAAGTGAAAGGCCGAGGCACTGCACTGCACTAGCAAAGTTCCTCAATCCTTCGAACCACCGTCTCTGTGACTCTGTCTCCCTGGATTCCAAAGAAATTTTCGTCAGGAAGACAGCAAATGTTGGAGGTGTGATGGGGAAGAAAGACATGACTGGAAACATATTTTCTGGGAGTGTAATGAGTTGGCAGACCTTAAAGATTCCCTGCAGATTGCTCTGTCAAAGATACTGGGTGAGCAAATTGGTGTAACTAGGGAAATTATTTTTTGAGCTATGATACAGAATCATAATTGCCTAGACATAGTAAAGCCTTGCCAAGTCTAATTATGGTTGTTGTCATAAAGATGGGAATACTGTTAAGTCCTAGGATTTAGAAGCTAATTCCCTGTGAACTAAGAGAGAAGAAAGAGGCCAGTAAATTTATTTAAAGTTAAAAAAAACATTCCATGATTTTTAGAAATCTGACAGAACACCTTCCAAAAAGACTACTATGCCAGAAAGTGGAGTTTCTTGGTTTACATTCCTTACTTTTCTTGTGGTTTGACTGCAGTGTTTTACTGCAGTACCTTAAAACAGTTAAAGCTCTGGTTTGTACATAATGCAGTTATGTTCTGCCTTAGTCATACTGTCCAGAAGCTAGGTACCTGACAACTTGATGGAAGAGTAAGACACCAGGACTTTTATGTTTTCAGTGCAGTGTTTAGAATAAGTAAAAACACTGGTTAGGAGAGAACAAAGGTTTGTCTGAGTCCTAGGGTCTAAAAGCTAAGCATCTACTGAACTAATAGAGAAGGAACAGACCAGTAATCTGTTTAAAAGGAAAGAAAACATTCCTTGGTGTTGAGGAGAAATCTGACTGAAAAGCCTCTGCTTTAAAACTGTTAAACTGACTGCTGTGTCAGAAAGGTGAGTTCTGTCTCCTACTGAGTTGTAAGGTCCAGAAATATTTACCTACTGAGCTGATACTGCACCAAGAGAAGGAAAGAAAACATTCCAGGGTTTTGAAAAGAAATCTGAATGAAAGGTCACTTCCATGGAACAGACTGCTGGTTTACATTATTTATTATGTACTACCTGAATGGACTGTTTATTGCAGTATTTTAAAGTATTAAACTCTGGTTTGCAAAGAACAAAAATCTGTCCACTACTGAGTCCTCTGGACTTGAATATTATTACCTTGAACAGATGGAGAAGTAATAAACCAGTACATCTTCAAGGGAAAGAAAACACTCCATTAGAAACAATAGTGTCTGAAAAAAGAAAAATACAGTCATTGACATATAGAAGTAGTGACTGACATATATTTCAGAGAAGATGTTTGTGAATGATTTTTAAAGTGGTGTATAGGGTGTATTCAAGTACACATGAAAGTAATATATCTGCAGGTGTGTAGCTGTGAGGAGATTATATACAGAATATAGAAGAAGATATAAGTGCAGAGAATGGAAAGGACTGGTGAAAGTCACAGGGAGAATGAATGAAATGATGTAATAGTTAGAGTTATAGCACTGGGAGGAGAAGTCAGGAGTTGGGGTTGTGAGTTTGGGAACAGGAGCATAGCCATTTAGAGGAGAGATGCAGTTTGAGGGATTTTTTTAAAGGTGGACAGGTTGCTGACTGCTCTGAGTGATGGGGGAGATTATTCCATGCCTTAGAAACATAGCAGGAATACAACATTTGTATAGTAACATTTTGTTTTTGTACCTAAGGAGCAGGTTCGGTTGGTACATGGTCAGAATGGAAGAGAGGGAAGGGCAGGTTTCTGGGTGGTAGATGAGCTTGTGGGCTGTAGTTAACAGTAAGAATGCGAGATAGTGTTGGGATTCTAGCCAATTTATTTGCTGCAGAGAGTAAAAGTGATGGGTAGCATATTTAGCATTTGTAGCAAATTTGTTATAGCAAGAGTCTAGTTTTGCTAGCAGGTAGGACTGTATATTTTTGAGGATAGGAGCACCGTATAAGTGTTGGAAGCAGGAAGGATGAGGTCAGAGCCTTTTTTGCGGTGAGACTGAGAAAGTAGTTATGCCTTTACAGGGCACCTAGTTTCTGATGTTTTTTTTTTATGTTACAATAAATATGAAGGTCAAATGTTAATTTGTCATCAGTGATGACTCCCTTAAATAATGGTGTTATTTTGGGAGTGAATGGAGAATAGTGACTTGTCAGCAGAGCTGGATTTTGTGGGGGAAAATATTAAAAGCTTTGTTTTATTGGGGTTGAGAGCGAGATGGTTCCGGAACATCCAGGTTTCAGTGGAAGTAAATGCTTCTTGGGTGAGTTGCTGTAGAGTGTGTAGCCATTTAGTAGATTGTTGCCTGTTCCTGAGATAGTTAGTAAACCATTGTAGAGTAGGGGGATATAGGCTAAGATTAGTGAATTTATTAAGCAGGAGGGAATGTGATATGGTGCCAAATGCTTTTGAAAGATCTAGAAATATTGCTGAGACTAAGCATCTTGCATCTCAAGCTCTGTTTACTGTGTCAAGGAAGGAAATGAGGACTGTGTACTGGTACTATGTCCTGGCCTAAAGCCATGTTGAGTGGGAGAGAGGATTTGGTGTTGATCAGGTGACTTAAGGAGCCGAGTATGAATACATTTCTCTAGAACTTTTGAGATTGGGGAGAGAATGGCAATGGGGTGGAAATTTGAGATGTCAGAGTTATTGCCACCTTTTGTGAAGTGGTAGAATGAATGCTTTTTTTCAGATATCAGGTATGCAAGATTCCTGAATGAATCTGTTTACGAGGATGCAGATAGATTATGCAATGGAGGAGGCTGAGAGTTGTAAGTATTCTGCAGGTAAGTTATCAAGGGTATTAGTACAGGGTTTGAGTTTGTGAAGAAGTTTTTTTGATAGTGGCGGTAGGAATGGGCGTTGGTGCAAAAAAAGGTAGAGGATTTGTAGGGGAGTGCAAAGGTGGAGTACCTAATGAGTTGGCATTAGTAGGTGGGGAAGTGGTGGTAAGTTTTATATGGTGTAGATGAAGTAAATATTAAAGAGGAAGGCTGCTTCATTTTTTTCTGGGTTATGGCATGGATTGTTGTTAGATCCAGGGTGAAGTAGGGAGTTGATTGCTCCCCCAAATTTCTTGGGGTTTAGTTTATGTTGGTCTTGGATAGTATGGAAGTATTCTTTTTTGTTTTTGATAACTAGGCATTTGGCCTGGTTGCAGATTTGTTTGTATAGACTGAGGTTACACAGCATTTTGTTTTTTTGCCAGGCTTTCCAAGCTTTGTCCCTAGGGTGCATTACTTGCTTTGTGGACTTTGTAGGCCAAATTGCATGTTTTGACTTGATCCATTTTAACCAGAGTGGGACAAGACTATTTAGGATCCTGAGAAATGTAGAATTAAAGAATTCTACAGCTTCATTGAGTGGGAGAAATTTTAGTGGGCTCCATTTAGTTTTGTGCAGAATGTCATTAAAGGTGTTTGGGGAGAAATGGGATAGGTCTCTGCTGCATCTATATTGGTGGAAATTTGGTATGGAGATGGGCTTTCATATTACGAATGCTGGAGAGTGATCACTGATACTATCTGAGAGAGTCCCTAAGGTGGTGTTTTTTTCTGGGTCAGAGACCAAGATCCAATCCAAGATAGAGCCTTTGTTTACCTTTATATTGGGTCTAGTGATGTCAGAGATTAGCTGAGTATAGATGTGAAGGTTAATATCAGTAGAGGGGCTTTTAGTGGATAAATCTAGCCAGTTGATGTTGACGTCGCCAAGGATGATGGTTTCATTTGTTATATTGCTTGTTGTCCAGGCAAGAATTTCTTCAAGAATGGGAGTATTATTGCCTGGGGGAATGTATGTGACTATTATGCAAAGGGTTTTGCAGTTGTTAAGTTTTAGGAAGGTTACCAGTAGTTCTGTTGTGGAGAAGTGGGGAATAGGCTTGGAGTATGGGATTACTGTAAAGAAACTAGGGAAGAGTAAGACTATGCCACCACTTTTTTATGTAGTCTGTCATTTCTAAGGCAGGAGTAGTGTGAGGCTAAGAATTCAGAATCTTTGATGGATGGTTTTAGCCAGGTTTCAGTGATAGCAGTAAAGTCTGGTTTATGTTGATTTAGGCATGCATGGAGTTGGGGAATTTTATTTCTAATGCTATGGAGATTAATTGTCGTGAAGTTTGGGGATTTTGTGGAGTTATGGAAATTGGGAGAGGGAGGAGAAGGGCCAGGGTTGGGATGCATGTCACCACAAAGGACTAGTTCACTGAGAACAGGGATATAGGTATGTTTTTCTTTTTAGGTATTGGAAGTACTTGAAATTGGGGTTGTAAGGGTGGTTGTGGTTTGGGGAGAAGATGATTAGTTTCTTCAGTAATATTAAGACTGCACTATAGAGAGAGGACCATGTGGTAGAGTAGCTGGGGAGGTTGTGTGAGTGGATTGATATGAAAGGGGAGGTTGTGGGAGGTGTGTAATGTGTTTGAAATGATAGTTTTAGAAGAAGAGGTGGATAGTAAGAGTAAGAAGAAAAATGATCAGTGTAAGAGTCATGGCTGAGTAAGGCTGGGATAAGACAGGTTATAGTGGTAGTTGTGAGTTGTGAGTGAGGTTTGGGAGGTAAGTTAAGGTAGAGGGAGAGGAAAGTTAAGGTAGAGGGAGAGGAGAGACAAGAATGAGACTGGTACACCTGAGTAACTGGAGAGTGTAGTTGTAAGGGGTGGGGTTAGAGGAAGGGTGTGTAGTGGGGGAGGAGAGACGATTATGGAGAGAGTCTTTAACATAATGTCTGCATGAATGAAACCTGAAGAGAGTAGAAAGAAGGAGAAGGGTGGGGGTGTGAGGAAATGGAAGAGTGTTACTGGGCAGGGAATGTTTAGTGTAGATCAACTGAGCTACACAAACAGCAACTGAAGTGCGGGAAAGAAACAGAGGAAGAAGTATCAGGAACACCTGGAAATACTTAAAATATGGCTAATTATGGGATGAATGAGAAGGGTGTTTAGGGGTTTTGAAGGACCAGAAACCTAAGAATAAAAGTTGAGAATGTATTACTGTATTGGTGGATAAGGGGGATCAGAGGGGAAAGGAACAACTAAATGACGGTAGAATTTTTTGTGGATACGGGGGAGAAGAAAATTAAATGGAAAATCTAAGTACAGAGTGGTGGGGAGCTTACGTTGACTCAAACTCACATCAGGGAAGGGAGTGATAGCTTACCTTTACAACATGAAAGGAGGTATTGAAAGGAATGTAGAAGTGACATGTATACAGTTTGTTGGCATTATATGAAAGGGGGAAGTGGGTGTATATCCAAAAAGGGGAACAAGGATGACAAACATTTATATGGATGGAAGGGGCAAATTTTAAGGACACAGAGGGAAGCTTTAAATGTAGTATTAGAAATGACATCAGGAAAGATAGAAAATTAAAAGAATCAGTACAGTTAGGTAACGTTACAAATAAATAACCTAAATTGCTTACTTGGAATGGTTAATGGGTTGCTGGAGGCAGGAAAGGTAAAGTAGATTCTGGAAGTGATAAGAAACTCAAGGGCTCAAATAATATTGTTACATTAAGCATGTTTGGGTAGGAAGGAACATAAACAGTTAACAAAAAAGGGTACTATGCAGACACAGTGGAGGGAAGAAGAAGGCGAGTAATAATTCTACTTAAATGGGGGACACAGATATAAGTGGAGGATAGTAAGCAGGATGGGTGGTGAAGATTGTTTTGGTACCAGGAATATACCAAGGAAAAATGATAATATTGAATAGCATCTATGTCCCCCCCCAAGACAAAGATGAGGGAAATAAGGAGTATGACGGATGAAACAGTAGAAGTTACAGAAGGGGCAGGAGCTGAGACTGGAATGTGATTGCCTCTCAAATGGATGTGAGTGGGGGACCAAGGAAAGGGAGGCTACCTTTTCGAAGTAAAATATTGAGTAAATTTGTGAAGTTTTATGGCTGGAGAGATGTGGGAGTAGGGTAACTATCTGGATGTAATAAGTACTTCACTTATAGATCGAGTCAATTTGGAACATTTGCCAACCCAGACAGATGGTATATTAACAAAGAACATGGAGAATTGGTAGGAAGGTTAGAAGAAATATGCCCTATTTTGATATCAGATCATGCTAGAGATGAATTGCAGCTGACAATACTGAGTAAGTTGTGGGGAGGCTGAGACAATGGAAGCTAGGATTAGCATGGGTTACTCAATGAGGGAAAAGATGAGAGGTGGCAAGTTATATGGAAGAAACATATAGGACAGAACAATGGGAATATCTACTTGAGGGCTGGGAGAATTACAAATGGGTATTATGAGAAAAATAGAGGAACAAGAGAATAGGAAGTGGAAAGAGAAAGAAGAAATTGGGAGAAAAAGAATGTAAGGAAATTGAGAATGGAAAGATAAGTTGGAATATATGACTGCAAGTACACAGGTAAAGATGAAAGCATGGGGGGGCAGAAGTCTTCTCAAGATACTTGAAATGGTTAGCATATAGATTAAGACAAGAGAGAATTGAGAGAATTATATTTAAAATCGGGAAAAACTCAAACGTGAGGAACAGGCAGGAGAAATATTTATGAAGTACTATAAATCTCTTTATAGACAAGGACATCAAGTTATACATCAGGAAGCCTAAGTGATGAGTTTCTTTGGTCAAATTAGCTTGCAAACAATGATGAGAGAGGAAAGTAAGGAACAGCTTAATCCTATCCAACTCAGGAAATTGAAGAGCAGATAACAAGAGCCAAGACAGAGAAGATGCCAGTTATAGATGGTCTACAAGTAAAATTGTGGAGAGTAGGGAAAAAGTAATTTGTCTTAGATGACAAAGATGATTTAATAAGGTATTACAGACAAAGACTGTGCCAAAGTCATGGTCAAAAGCTATCATGTTGGTGATATTGAAAGAAGATAAAGACCCATGTAACCTGGGGTCTTATAGAACCATCTCAGTTTTGGGGCATGATTACTGTTATTGATGCATTATAGAAAGAAAGCTGCTTTCTTGCCAAGAGAAATAAACCTAGATCAATGTGGTTTCATTAATGGTAGGTAAACATTTGACAGCATTATAAAGACTCTTGTCATTCAGGAGGAAATAGAGAAATGAGTAATGAGGCTGTTGATAATAGGACTGGCTGCAGAGAAAGCACTCAACAGAGTTCAGTGGCCCTTTTAGGGAAGTACTGGGGAGGATGAGACATGAGAAAGATTTAATCAGATTAATGCAAGTATTATATAGAGACCACAGAGTGAGGGTAAGATAAATGTGAAACTCACTGAAGAGTTCAAGACTGGGAGGGGAACTAAACAAGGGTGTCCCTTCTACCTCCCACCTCCATTCATGGTTTATTTAGAACCACTTGTTCTACCCCCACCGCCATTCATGCTTTATTTAGAACCACTGGTTCTAACCCCCAACCCCATTCATGCTTTATTTAGAACCACTGGTGTTACCCCCACTCCCATTCATACTTTATTTAGAATCCCTGGTTCTACACCCATCCTCATTCATTCTTTAATTAGAACCACTGGTGGACAGAAATAGTCAATCTGGGATAAGGGGATGGTGGTGGAGAGAGGGAGAGGAAAAAAATCTCACTATTTGCTGATGCTGTTGTTCCTTACTCATCCAGAGAAGGATATTGGCTGACCATTTGAAATACTGTGTTGATATGAAAGGCTGTCAGGATATAAATTAAATGAAGAAAAATTTAAAACACTTGGATTAACTATGTCCCTTCTTGTAACATGGTACAACAATATTCCTGTCTATGGGGCCAAGGGCATTTAAAATATCTAGGCATTTGGTTGGATCAGCAGGCTAGGAACTCCTCTAAGAAAACATGGGAGTAAATACTAGAAAATATCAAAGAAGTGATTAGAAAATGGAATGTAGTTATATATGAAATCGAGCAATGGATGCAGGCAATAAAAATGTAGTCCCACAGATTTTATATGCATCTCAATCTTTCTAATAAGATCTGGGCATGAAGTTTTGGGAAAGGCTGAGGAAGTGGATTATGGGATATCTATGGGATGAGAAACAGCCAGGGGTTCAGTGGCAAAAATGTGTTGCCATTGGAGGAAGGGGGTTTGGCATTGCCAAAATTATATGAATACTATAAGATGGCACAAATGAAGATAATTATGCTTCTTCTGAATGATGGTTAGCAAGCAAAATGGAAAGATATATTGTTAGACATGACGGGGGTGGTGGAAGACTGTGTTACTGTGGAAAAACAAAGGCTGAAGAAGACAGAAGCTGGGAGTTTTTGAGAAAGAGTCTGGCGGGAATGGATAAGATCCTTAGAGGTAAACAGTATAGGATGTGGAAGTTTGAGCTATTTCCTATAGGACTTGCAAAGTATCCTTGGAGATGAGAGGGCCATGGAATTCAAAACTGGACAGAGGGGAGAGAAAAAATGTATTTTAGGGAAGAAAAGCAGGTAGTATAGAGGGGGAGGAGGATGTGGGGAGATTTGGAAGAAAAGTTCCAGCTTTCATGGAGAGTGAAATTAATGTACACAGGGATTTATGAGTAGGTATGAGATTGAAAAGAGAAACAACAATTAAGTGAAAAACAAGAGCAACAAAGGCTGAGATGAATAGGATAATGAGTAAATTGTATACAGCTTTCCTGAAAGGCCACTGGATACATAGGTGGAGCCATAAACTGTAGTGTCAGGCTTTTTTGGGGGGAAGAGTTAGATAAAACACAGTGGACTGAAATATATGAAGTCCTCAAGATAGCTATCACATCTAGAACATTTAGATTTTTTTTGCCTGGAAGTGTCTTCACAAATATTTTTAAATCCCCGGTGTGAATACATGGGATGCTTTCAACCAACATCAGACAGATGTTAGAGGAGTAGTGGGAACATTAAGGGGGTTTAAAGACACATTTTATGAATGTGTGAGAAATTATAGAAATTATAGATGTATAGGCAGGGAAGTAGAAAACGTGGTAAAAAAAAAATCTTTGGGCGATGCCTGTTACTAACCTGAAACCAGCTTTTTGTTAAGTTGGGGAAAGGATAACATTAACACTCTGCTGATGTTGATGTTGTTAACAGACAAAAAAGGTATAACAAGAAAGTTGAAGAGGATGGGCCCACCAAATCAGCAGAAGCTTTACACAATAGTGGAAGAAATAGGCTTGAAGAACTATGTTTACATAAAAGAAAATGGAAATGCTGGGAAAAATGAAAGAGAGTAATACAATGTAGAAGAACTTGGAAAAAGAGGAGAAAGGGGAGTTATAGAAAAAGGGAGGGATGAGGGAACTCAGGTGAAATGTATATATTTGTAAATAATTTGTGGTTCAGTTTTTGAACTATATGAATTTTGTTTGACTTTAGAAAGAGATGAATTTTGAATAGTGACAGTGTAAATGAGGGTGCTAGCAGTGAGCTTATCTGTCTGTTAGGGGGTATGATGGAAGAAATTAAAAATAATAACAGGAGGCTGCTAGCATGTTGATGGAAAATGCACCATGCATGTGCAATGCTTAGCTTTGTATTAAAAAATTATATAAAGGAAATTAAAAGGTTGTTGCAAAAAAAAATACCAATAAGGGAAAAAAAAGAATAGTGTACAAGATACAGGTAGCTAAGACAACAACAACACAGACTTTGCCATCTTTGGAGTTCAGTAAACACAGTCTAGAAAAAAACAATTCTGACAAATATCTGCACAAGGTATTTTGCTGGCTTTTATAATTGTGACAAAAGGAGATACTGCCAGTACAGCTAGCTAGAATTTTGTAAGTAATTATACATCATTGGTGAATATCAAAATGATTTATACAAGATGCTTGTGTTTCAAATGTATTAGAACTGTATGTCGTGTATATCAAACTGCTTGTACAGACGTGTGTGTTGAAAAGTTATTTGTAGAGTACTGTGCTTGAAATGTAACCACAGTGTGCCCTACTTGAAGAGAAGAGAGAGTACATGCACTATTGTAACTTTTTAAATGTATATATTTTAACAGTGGAAACTGGAATACAGGAGGCTAACTTCAGTCCAGCAAACTTCAGAAAAATAACTGAAATTAAATAACTTTATGGCTAGGCCACAAAAGATGGTATCATTCAGTTTTCAATGCAGCAAGTGACACAGTGTCTGGACTAGGAAACTTTCTGTATGGTATTTAGGATGAACTTGAAAGCATGAAGGAATGCAATTGTTTTATGACTTTCAGCATCTACCAGAGATCTGAGGAGCACTTGTCTATATATTTTTACAGGTAGATGCTAAATACTGCCAGCTTCATCAGTGGTTGTTTTGCCTGAGAACTAGGAGACAGATTAGAAGAAGTGATGTCATTCTGCAAGGTATCCCAGCAGTAATATTTTAGATATTATTTTGAGAAGTTTCTTAGTGAGACAGAGCATTCTGTCTTGGACCTGACAACAACTAGGGAGCCATTCACAACAATTGCCTTGCTCTATTACTAAGTTCTTAGGTTATAGTATAATTCTTTTAGATTCAGTTAGGAATATAGTGAGGCTTGGTTTAGATATTTTTCTTTCTTTATTTGAGACTGTCTTGCAATGTTGTTTTAAATATTTCCTGTGGTTTTGAACTCTGATGTTACTGTAAATATATATATATATATATATATATATATATATATATATATATATATATTTAATATTTTTATATATTTATTTGAGACTGTCTTGCAATGTTGTTTTAAATATTTCCCGTGGTTTTGAACTCTGATGTTACTGTGAATATATATATACATATATATATATATATATATATATATATATATATATATATATATATACATAATCCACCAAAATATACTCCAGCACATAAAAAAAAAAACACAACAGCAAAATGAAGCAATGGAAGTTTAATCAGAGCACAGTCTGCAGCACATTTTTCTTTCTCCGTGCACTGAAGGGTACCCGTATCGTGCACCACGTTTTTTTTTTAGTTATTTGTATACATACATATATATATATATATATATATATATATATATATATATATATGTGTGTGTATATATATATATATGTATATATATATATATATATATATATATATATATATATGTATATATGTTTAATATTGTTTTGTTCTTTTATTTATACAACGGACCCCGGAAACTATCGCCCCATAAGCCTGACTAGTCTGGTCTGTAAAGCTATGGAGCGTATTATCATGGAACTCATAAACAAAGACGTTGGGAGCCTCCAGACACTGGACCCTACCCAATTTGGCTTTGTTAAGGGCAGATCTTGCCTCTTAAACGTAGTTGATTTCTTTGAAACAGTTACCAAAGCCATAGATGAGGGCAAAGTAGTCCACACAGCCTACCTGGACCTCGTAAAAGCCTTTGACACAATACCCCACTCGGGTATCATAAATAAGCTTACCAGCTTAAATATCAACCCCTGTATCACAAGATGGGTTGCAAGCTGGCTCAGAGATAGAACCCACATGGTCAAAATCGCAGGTGCCATGTCTGAATCCAAACCAGTTACAAGTGGTGTGCCACAGGGCTCAGTTCTGGGACCTCTCTTGTTCGGTATATACTTCTCTGAGGTTCAGACTAACACAGGGGGATTATGGCTGACAAAGTTCGCAGATGACTGCAAACTGGGGGCCATAATCAAATCTCCAGCTGACACAAGCATCCTCCAAAAGGGTCTCACAGAGACGGATGCTTGGTGCCAGAGCCAAGGCCTCAAGCTAAATGCTAAAAAGTGCATAGTTATCCCCTTAGGGAAAAACAAGGTGCCCACAAAGTACCACATAGGTGGTAATCCATTAAATACGGAAGAAGTAATTAGAGATTTGGGGACCAACATAGATAGTAATCTCTCCTTTGATAATCACGTTGCCAAAGTGGTTAGAAAGACCTTCTATATAGCCCACCTTATCAAGAAAGGGTTTGCATCTAGATCAAGAGAGGTCATTGTGCCCCTCTACTCGTCACTCATCAGGCCCATAATTGAATACAATGCCCCTTTTGGGATGTACCTTACCCGACACCTGCAGCAACTGGAGAGACCCTAAAAGTACCTCACCAAGAGGATCATGGGCTACAAACAGATGTCCTATGCAGCTCGACTAAAGAAACTCCAGCTCTACTCAGTTGCTTACCACCTACTCAGAGGCAATCTATGCCTGACGTACAAAGCCATGTCAAACCCAGGATTAATGGACATGCTCCACCTTAAAAAATCCAAGTCCCTTAGAGCTACATGCTCCAGGGACCTAAACCTCAGCACAAAAATTAATAGGACATGCTGGAGGGACAGATTCATTTCCCAGAAGCTCCCCTCACTCTGGAATAGAATCCCAATTCATATTAGACATAGCCCCTTGCTGACCCTCTTCAAGCGAAATTTGGACGCGTGGATGGGAAATCACAAATTCACCCCTGGGATCTCCCCAGTGTCCCTGCTAGACAGAGGCACAGTAAACTAATCTTAAAAGGGTACCTTCTGTGACCTACATTACAGAGGCACAGTAGGCTAATCTAATAGGGAGGCGGAAGCCAAATACACTCTGGCTAGGCTTATAAATGCCCTAGGGCAGATAGCCTAGTATCTGCCTATGAACCTATGAACCTATTAAATATATTTAAACCTTTCATTCTAGCCGATCTGTATAGAGATATTTAAGTTTTGAGAGTACTTGCATGTTTATTTGGTGACACCATGTGGGCCCTCCTAAATAGCCTTGCTCTTGGTCAAACTACCATTTGTGTTATTATTAATTTTACACAGTAAGATTGGACACCCTTTGTTAAGGGCCTTAAATTATCTGATAAGGAGTGACTGGTGGCAGTCATAACTATCTTATAGTCTGGGCAGACTGGGGCATAGCTAATAAACTGTGCCAGCCTTTCCCAGGTGTGTGTGTGTGTGTGTGTGTGTGTGTGTGTGTGTGTGTGTATATATGTGTGTGTAAATCAAACCTCAAAGTGTGTGTGTGTGTCAGCTACTTGGGCAGGGACATGAAGCACTGGTTGGACAGAGAGGGTACTGGGGGTCTTGACTTCATCACTCAGATGAGATCTCACCTCTATAGCTGTGCCAGTGGGGAGTCTTATTAGATCTGAAAGAAGAGTGAGAAACCAACCCGAGACTGACTGTGGTCACTGTGTGTTCTTGAGGGAAATTGCACTTGATGCAGAGAGGTGCATCTGGAAATACTGTGTGTGTACCTGTTAACCTCCCAGTGAATGTCCCCCATTGTTGCCGGTGGTGAGGATTGGGGCTTCTTGATTATTGGTCCAGTGGAAGGCCATCACAGTTGGTTGGCAGTGGTTGGATATCCACATCACAATAATTATCAGACTGACCAATCAGAAATAGGTCATCCATTGTTTGGCTTGTGCAAACATATTGTGCAGATGTCTGTATCCCTAAATTGGGCTTAGATAAGAACATTTTGCACATTTGACAAGGTTTACACATTTTGAGAAACGAATTTGAAAAACAGTATTTTAAACATATGGGGGATTTCCAGGAAAAAGTTAGATTTTAGTTGATAAAATATGTTAATTCTTCTATATTTATTCTGCATCTGTTGAAAGAATCATGTGGTCACTGATGTGTCAATAGTCCAAAACGAGGGCATGAGGAATTGCGTGCATCATTTTACTGATTTCTACATGGTGTGCCACTTTCTTTAGCCACACATCTCATGATATAAAAGAGCTAATGGAAAAAAAAATGACTTTATTTTTCATGTTAGTGATAACTGCAACAATTTCCACAAATGGGTTAGGATGAAAAGATCTTCCCCCAGGAGTTTAAGTTTGGCCACTGTTATTTTATTTACTTGTTCTGCAAGATTAGTACTTAAAAGGACCCTTTATCCAGGGAAATAGACCTTGCCAAGAGTGAGCCAGTTTATTTGCTGGAGGATTTGTAGGGACCTTCAAGGTTTATCTTGCATTTGTTGCAAGATATGAAACTGACCTGAACTCTTTGAAATGTGTCATGAGGTTGTTGGTGTCTTAGTATGCACTGCTGATTTAAATCAGACAGTGACCTGTGAACATGAGTGCTCTGTTCTATACAGCTATTCCCTCAAATCTGCACCACTCCTTGGACCCCTGTACTCGGCTTAACAAACATTCATTAGCCAAGATGAAAGGCAGAGAGACAGAACAGCACTGTGTGACTTTCTTATGAATGAGCATGACGGGCAGAATACTGTTAACTGTGGTTCTAACCCTGTAAAGGACTCATGTTGCCTAAATAAAGACTTTAGCTATCCAAAATTCCAGACACGCACACACGCACGCACACACGCACACACACACACACACACACACACACACACACACACACACACACACACACACCATTTAATATAATCAAACACATTTTTGAAATCAACAAAAATGCTATGTTTGACAAAAGAAAAGCCTTTTATAATTTTATCCGGCACAACTGGGACAGTAGCTCAGTGGAAGTTTTACCAGAATCAATTAGAACTGTTATCATACAGAATTCTGATGAGAGGGGTGTAGCTCTGAGCCTGACTGCCTCTTGCAGCACAGTGATAATGGCTTTATATAGTTAGTTTTTGTAAAGATGGTGGAAGTCAACTAAAAGTCTATTCAAACCAGTCACCTTCTCCGTAGGCAAACATAAAATAGCCTCCTCTAATTCTTCTGTAGTGACTAAGGATGCTGGGCATCTTTGGAAGTTTTGACTACGTGTTTAAAATATTTCCAGTTCATCTGACTGTGATGATGTTTTGAAGATTTATACAACTACAGATAGTAGTGCATATATATACATGGCATATATCTGATGTGCATGTAGCCTGCTTCTTTGAAGACAAGTGCCTCATTTTTGTGAACTATGCCTCACTGCATATTTTGGTACTTACGTATTATCGCAACCACTTTCCACACCGGGCCATGGTTGCAACTTCTTGGTCATCCACTTCACAGCACCTCCCAAACTACATGAGGAAATTCCAATGGGAGGTACTGACAGAGACAGACACACATAAAAAACACGAGACAGAAAAATAAAACTTTTGGACACGGAGAATGAGCGGCTCTTCCCGCAGCTGGGACAGCCATTTTGTGTCATTTGCCATGGAATGCTATTACTTCCAGAAAGCCATCACTGAGTCAGACGGGAGACTCACACCTGGTACAGTGTTTTGAAAAGGGAAGATAATCTTTCACTTTTTCAAGAATGACATGGGGCTGAGGACATTGTGTCTCCATCTCAGAAGGGTGTACAGTTTTGAACAATGAAGTGTACAGTTCCAAAAAGTAAGCAGGGGTTATGACAGCTATGGGGACTGAGCTAAGCGGTAGAAGGAGCAGTGTCCAAAGACTTCGCTGGGATGAAGCTGTCTGTAGCATTGTCACTTACACACAAAGGCTATTTCCCGATTTTATGAAAAGAAGTCCACATTTTTTATAGAAGGTTTACAAAAATAAATGAATACAAATACCAGAAGAAATGCATGTTTATGTTATACTCCTTCACACTTCATAACAACTAACAGGAAGGAAGCATTTAAAATCGGGCTGCCATATACATTCCCGCTGTGGTTGGGAACATCAGTTTCAGTTTCTTTACAATCATAAAAAAGTCAGACCCCATTGTCACAGACAGTTACTTATTTAACCTGGCAACACCCGCGGAAACTGAATGACTCAGTCCTGCATCAAATGATGAATGCTGACATGTGGTTGCGATAATACGCAAGTACCCATATTTTATTTTGGCACCAGGCTGAGTTTTTCAGGAAATTTGCCTTTTACCCATACCTGCTGTCTTGACATGGGCTGTTACTACATAAAGTAAAAAGTTTTTCAGTGTAATCTGAAGTGATTTATATTTATAAAGACTATGTAGCTTTTATTTTGTCCAATATGACATCAGTGGGGGTACTATGCTCACCTTCCCCTCAAGTTCTGTTCTGCTGCCACTGGACTGCAGCTGGTGCCTAGCTGCAGCAGTTTTACATTTGCACTAATGATCAGCCTTGACATATTCCAATCATAAAGAGTGGGGCATGCTGAGGAATCATAAGCCTCTTCATCTTGTAGCAGTAAGGGTCCAAGCCCCACAATGGGAAGTTCAGTAAGATGTGTTCTCAGAGAAAGTGTAAATCATTATTTATTTTTTTAGTTTCAAATTTGTTAATAGTGTAGGTGGTCTGGTCTAATAAAATCTTCCATCATGATGTACTGCACAGTATAATTTATTCACAGTTCTTGGACATAGTGCTATAAAATACATGCAAATATACTTTGAACTTACTAGAATAATGCTATGGGTTTTAGTGGTATATGGTTATATGAATTTTGCCAGTCTGGATTTACGGAAATTGTGGAAATGTATAGCTATATGGCTTGATTAGTTTTATTTCAGTATATAGACATAGAATGATTAGTTGAGGAATACTGAGGTATGATTTGAGAGAAGGGACAGGGGACAGTCTGTTCTGATGATTTCTCTTTCACTGTCCATGTCCACCAGGCAGAATATCAGACTATTGTGAGGATTAAAGGAATAGGTGGAAAATGAAAACTCCTTAAAAGAAGCATTTAATAGAAAGGTGGCATCTACCATCTCTCATCAGCATATCTGTTATAAATAAACTGCATTGACCTAAATAATTCTCTATTGTACTCACAATTAATTACACCCTTAAAAACTAATGCACAACCCTGAATTCCCATCTCTTTACTCCATCATTCAACCTTACACTACTATGACAAATTACTACTCTCAATATTTAAACCTAACAATAGTACAGGATACTCCATGTATTCACAATGCATTGCTAAGAGCTATAATATCATCCCACTTCATCTAACAGTCTGCAACCTGAAACACATTAAATGCCAACTGAAGTAATGCTTGATAGATAAATGGATCTCCATCTACACAATTCCTGGTTAAATGTATTTATTTTTCTATTTGACATTTGTTAACCATGTTGGCCCAGCTGAGCCAGAAGCTCATTTTCAGTGGAGACCCAAGGAGAAAAGCTCCAGTGTAATGCAAACAATTATGAACTTGCATTTCAGATTAACAATACGATAAAAAAGTATGTTAACATAAAGCAGAACAAAGCATTTACATAAGGCAGAGAAATACATACAAATGTTGTTACAAGTCAAGTAACTATTGAGATAGACATATTTACATAGGTTGTAGCTGCAAATGGACATTAGGTATAGAACAGATTGATATGGCATTTATTTGCATAAAATGAGAGTTATAGCAGTAAAAAAAATGGAAAAAACTGAGTAAAAGATAAAGAAGGAGGGGGAGGATTTAAGTAGAGTCCTTGTAGGGGCAAGACCATGAGTTATTAGTGTTTTAGCTCTTTTTTTGAAATGGTTTAGGTGTGTGATGCTTCTTATATTAAGAGGTGAGCTTGTTCCAGGCCTGGGACAGTTTGCCAGTATTTTTTCAGTGTGTAATATCTAGGAGATGTTGGTCGGATCTACGGAGTGAACGATTAGGGATATAGTATTTTACCAGGGAGGAGAGGGAATGGCAGGCAGTAAGTGTGTATAGTATGGTGTGTGTGATTTGTAGCTGAGATAGTAAAAGTTGTTGGAGGCATTCTAGCCATTGAAGTTTCTTTAGTGCAAGGCAGTGGTGTGACTTATAAGGTTGGTTTGTAGCAAATCTAGCAATTTTATTATAAGTTTGTTCAAGCTTGGTGATTAATGTGGATTGCAAGTTTGTAAGGATTGGAGCAGCGTAGAGTAAGCATGGTAGGAGGAATCCCTGAGCCAGAGAAACTTTAGAGTCTGATGTAAGGAATATTTTGTTCCTATAAAGTAGTCCCAGTTTTTGATGTGTTTTTTTGATACACTGTTGAATGTGAAGTTCAAATTTTAATTGATTGCCAATTATGGTACCAATGAGCTTAGTGTGAGGTTCTACTTTGATGGAAGAGTGATCTAGGAAGGAAGAGAATGAGTTTTTTGTTTTGGATTTAAGATGAGCTGGTTTTCTGTAAGCCATCTTTCAATGGAAAGGAATGAGTTTTGGGTAAATGTGTGAAGATGAGAGATGTTTTTACAGACAGAGATAAGTGTAGAGTCGTCCACCTATTGTATAACAGAGGAGGGGCTGCAGGATGTGTGGAGGTTGTTAGTAAATATACTGAATAGAAGGGGCCCCAGAAAAGAGCCCTGGGGGACTCCTGTTTGGATAGGTAGGAAGAGGGAGCAGGAAGTGTGCCATGTGACAGATTGTAGCGTGTTGGTAATGTAGCTGGAGAACAAGCGAAGAGTGGAAGTTGAGAGGTTCAGGTCGGATAGTATTGTTTGTAGCTTAGAGTGAGATACCGTATTAAAGGCTTTAGAGAGGTCTAGGAATAGACAGGATACTAGTTGGTTGTTGTCTATTGTCTCCACTACAGTATGAGTAAAAGTTAGGTCAGTAGCAGTACTGTGGATTGGCTGAAACCAGTGTTGGGTAGTAGTCAAAGGTTTTCATGGATTAGTAGTTTGAGAAGCTGAGTGTGTATGCATTGTTTGAGAATTTTTGAAAGTGGGGAAAGAATGGCTATCGGTCTGAAATTGGAAGGTTCAGTGGAGTTACCTCCTTTATGTAAAGGTATCATATAGAATGATTTCCAGATGTCTTCTTGGATTGATGTATTTACTAGTATTGAAATAAGGTAGGCTACATAATCTGTGGGAAGCTTGATAAAGAGAGGAGGTAGGTTATCAGTACAGGGAGATCATGGTTTTAGTTTATGCAAGAGTGATGTGATGTAGGCGGTGGGGACTGGTTTCAATGAAAAGGGGTTTTATTGGTATAAGTAGCAGAAGAGGTAGTGGGATTGGTGTTATGGTCTGTGTGAGTTAGTTTGCGGATAGTGTCAATAAAGTAACTTTTGAGAAGGGTAGCAGTTTCCTGAGGAATGTTATTTGGGTAGGGGTTAGGGATAGTAGGGTTTCCTGGATGAAGAATTTTACTGATGGAGCGCCAGAACTCTTTTGGATTAGTAGCTGGTTTGGGCCTTAATGTAGAATTTTTTCTTGTCTTTGTTGATTTGTTTTTTGGTAAGGTTTCTGAGTTCTTTGTAGTTTTGGAGGTGTGAAGGAGATTTTGTTTTTAGCCAGGCTTTCCAAACAGAATATCTTTTATGCATAAGAGAGTGAGTGTTTTTTGAATTCCAGGAGGCATAATTAGCTTTTATCCTAATTTTCCTTAAAGGTGTAAACGAATTAAGGATTTCAGGGAAAATGGGTTGAATTTCTGCATTGCTTCATTGAGGGGAAGGTGACGGAGGCAGGACCAGTTGATGGATGAGAGTCTAGTGTTAAATTGCTAGTAACATAATTATATGAATTTATGCCATACCTCTCTGCTGCACACAACATATTGTATTCTTATCACAACTATGACCTCCTCTATCATCTCATCTCCTTTATCTTCCTTGTACCTCCTTTCTTCCTGTCTTTGGGCCACTCTAACTCTTTATCTTAAAAATATTTGTTCATATATACAGCCCATGTAACTGTTATTTTTAACTGAAACTGTTTGTAAATGATGTAGCTGATGCCAAGTGCCAAGGATGTCTGAATAATGGAACTGCTGCTCATGAATGAAACTGACTGTAATAGGTGAAACCATGCAAATGATGTACACAATGTCTGAGTTATGGAACTTTTCTCCATGGGCCTCTGCTAAAAAAGTGGACTGCTTAGTTGGACTATCCCAGTAAACAAATGCCAAAAAAAGAAGTCCACCTTGTGGTTGTTCATGTGTGCTCTTCCCAGTAAAGGGAGGGTGCCTTTCCAAAACTAGCTTTACTGCAATATTTAATTTACCTGTAACCAAGAAGAAACACATGCAGAGTTAAATGTGTCTGTTACCTTAATAAATGAATGTGAAATGTGTGGAAGACTTGCATTGAGACCTGTATTTCCCCATTAACAGCAATTGTGACAGCCATCTATCCCCCCGCCACCTTCTTTAGTGGCTGATGAGACTTATCAGTCCAGGCAGTCATGATTAAGTCATGCTATAGGCCCTGTTTATGATGTTTTATTTGCTTTTGAGATGCAGCTATAGAACCAAAATAAAACAGCAGCAATGCCCCTTGAACTTCATGTTATAGGTACCCCTCTTGTGTCTCATTAAACTGCAAATTTGGCCCTGAGGGTTAAAATATGTGTGCTTTTGTAAAACATGATAGAGAGACTGACTGACCTCTTTTTCAGGCACACAGGTAATGGTTAGCACTATGTAGTATGGGTCAACAGGTTCTGAGTAAGACCACATTCACAGTACTAGGTCTAAGACAGAAACTATTCCAGCCTAAACAGTGGTTAAATCATTGTACTGTTTATTCTGTGCACCAGTACTTAACACGGGGTCACTGTAAGCATGTCAGTGAATAATAAACACAAGGAGTTTCTGTTTGTCTTAGCAGTAAATGCAGAGGTTCTACCTACCATGCTGGTTGGGCACTAATGAAAGACAGCTGGCCTTTGATGAGTGGGTTGGCATGTCCATCAACAGGCCAAGCCGAAGTCATGCCAGCATCAAGCATACTGCACTACATATACTTTAGAGATCCAGGGAAACAAATAGATATCAAAAGTTCCAGACAGTATTTGTGCACTTTGGAACTTTTCTCTTTAAAGCTTGGAACACTGCATCACAATTATGCAAACACTCTTCTTTGGAAGCATCCTATAATGGCATACATTTTTTACTTTTTTGCAAAGCAAACAGGTTTCTTGTGCATAACTTGTAACTAGAGAGAAGCTTTGCTTGGCAGGGACCATTGTTCCATGGAACCTTTTGTGTTGATGAAGAAGGAGACATAAAGTTCTTGACATTCTGTGACATCTGAAACTGTACAGATTTCACAAAGATTCTGGAGACTGAAAGCTGAAGTTCTTGCCTTGCCATTTTATTTGCAGTGGTTTTGGGTAACAAACCAAAGTGCTTGCCTTTGCTGCGATGTATCTGCCAAAAGGCCAGGAGGTAATTGTGGAAACCATTCCTGCCACTTTTATGGGTACCGAGATCATTTCCATATCTTGAAAGTTCATAAGTCTGAATATAATCTGGCTTGGCTCTAGTTGCAAAGATTTTGTATCGTCTCTCCCATCATACAAGAGTCTTGAACAGTCATATTCAGTACTTTGAGTAATCATTTTGATTAAGTATTTTGATAAATATATTTTCCAAGTATATCATCTAATATTACCCTAGGTACTTTCAGGAGACCTGCCAGTCATCTGTTATTGCACTATGAATTGCTTTCCAGGTTGTCCCTTTTGCTTATTTGTTTTCTGGTCAGGTCATGTTCACTCAAGACAGACATTAACTCTTATCGCTGTTTTTTTTCAACGGATAGAACTTTCTTCATAAAGGTTGTCCTACCAAATATGCTGTTGATATCCATTTAGCGTCCACCATTGATGAAGTCATTGAAATCTTACAGGACCTTAGATAGCATGCTAGTTAAGGAAAGCTTAATTCTTGCAGCTTCCAAAAAATAATTACTAGAAAATGGAAATCAAAGTCTAAACCAACCGTATTTGAAGTATTGAATAATATAACAGAGATAAAAGAACTGGAAGTGGGATCTTTAGAAAAGGGTAGGAAGCAAATTACATACAAAGAATGGAAATTGTGTGAAAAATACATGCAGAATAGGAGGAGGGATATTTAAGGGAAGGCAGGAATTGATCCATTTATGCAAATTTCAATTGATGATATCTGTGATGTGTAATGTTTACAACTGGGAATATGTTAATATCGCTTGTTTTCTTTTATATAAATGTATGTTCTCCTATGTCTTAAGTGAGAATTCAATGAACATGTTAAAAATAAAGCATGCTAGTAAAGGTATACGCTTTGTTGTCCAGATATTTGTTCCTGTCTATTCCTTTTTACCAACGAGACTGCAGCTTTGACAGCTGTCAAACATTGATGGCACTGTTTCAGTTATGTGCTTTTACTGACCAGGTACTGTAGCTTAACGCTTGTTTGATCCACAACTTTAAAAAATTAATACAGTTAGTCTTTATTACAAGGTTGATGTCTTTCAAACAGTCACTTCATGATTGCAGATATACCTGAGACAGTTACAATGAAGAGAATTAAAGCATCAAATGGTCACTATAGCTATTCTAAGTCAAGCTTCCTAGTAATCCATAGAGGTTCCAACAGCCTGTACACTTCTCTTGCATACTTTAAGGCTTAATTTTCTACATTGTTTAAAATTACCTTAATGCCCTATGGAGTTGCAGAGCTAAGCTAATGTGATGTTGACAGTTGTCACTGCCTGCCTCGTGTTAGTGCATTTGCTTTAAGTAATCATGTTATTTATATTTTTGTTAGAACAAATTACTGATATCAGATATAAGGGGTGCATGTGTATTTTTTGTTGGTGGGGGGGAGTTGAGAATTTGGTGTTTGGGAAAAGGTGACTGTCTGACCAGAGACTACATGTTGATAGAATCTGCAACATTCCCAATGTCCTAGACAATTCTTCACCTCTTCATTGTCAGTAAGTGAAACATGATAATAACTTCTTCTCCATCTATGTACATCACATGACCTCCAACAATCCATGGATGACAAGATTAAGAAGACAAATGAAGTATCTGAGCCACAGAATTGTAGCACTTGAGCAGTACATGTCATCTCCACAGCAGTCCAAAAGCACATACTGTGGTCAGTGTTGGCTCGCTGAGTTGTCAGGGGAGATGAGGTAATGAATGTAAGCCAAGCATCTGACATGATGCTTAGTTATCTGTTGCACACATCCACCCCTGTTCTGTCTCCTCTGCAGAGGTACAACAATACATGTAGTAGTATGCAAAACAAAAGAATGTTGAATGCATGAGACTGCATGTGCATCCACTGTACTTTTACAGATGTGCAATACGTTACAGAAATGCTGTATAGCATACTTTTACTGCAGCATTTCAAAGTGCTAATCACATTATGGGCATTTTTTCATAACACTGTGCTCTTGCATGTCCTGTTTTCTATGATGTAACATGTTTCAATTGAACTTAATCCTGCTGTCATACAGGTGGGCATTATTTCAGAGTTGCGTGAGATTTTTATCTGTATCTCTTTGTTGTCATGCTGGTAGCAATAATTAAACACTTTTATTCACATTTGCTTCAACTGGTTGTCCTGGTCTGTCCTGTTTTTTTTTTTCTTCTGTACGATAAGTACCAGTTATCTAACATTGGTGTAAATTACACCATAATTAGAGACCTTTTTACAATGGCTGTCACATTGTTTGGAATATTTGTCTTTGATAAGTGCTTAGAAGTTCTGGGATTTCTAATGGTATTTGAGGAAATACCATTTGTTTAATTGTATAACGCATGATGAAACCAGGGTGGTGTAGTGACAGTTCCATCACAGACCTACACAAGTTTGCTTCTACCAGATCTGGTCACTTAATAAACAATGTTTTAGTAACATTAAGAGTTGATGACAGAGTTTTATCATTTGTTACCATGTCTTGTTTTCTTAACAATGGTATACTTTTGTTAAAACATTGTTAAAATTAATTCTGATAATAGTATAAATGCTCATATCAACATTAGGTAAGTACTTAATGGGTTTTATCTAGTCCCTTAGTTTAGTTAAGTCTTTCTCTGGAATTCTATTCAGTTTAGCCTTACCTTTATTAAGCAAACTTGTACCTTTAAAATGCATTAAAGACAAAATATTAAATAATTTAGTAATATAGTTAAAAAAACTAATAGTAAATCAGTTAAGACATACAATCAAATTAAACTGATGATCTAGAGCTGTTCTGAAATTTAGATGAAATTTATAATCGTAATGTCAGTGAAATGTTGCAGGAGGCCCATTTTTTTCTATGATTTCTGGAGTTAACTCAAGGCCTTCGAATGCAGTTTGTGTTGTATCTGATAATTTAAGGAGAATATAAGTCTGCACTACCAGTTTGTCTGTTTCCTGTCATGTTCTGAAAGAAAAAAATGCAAGTTGTATCTCTGATTCCTGTATGGCAAAATTAACATTTTATTTATTTATTTTGACTGTAAGAGGTCCATCTTTAGATTAATTGAGACACTTTTGTGTGATCATTTACTTGCATAAAATTCTGACTTGGCCTGTAACGTTTTAATTGTAGCTTCTGTTTCACCTGTTTTCCTCACCTTATCCCTTTTTGGTCAGCTGCCCCCAAATGTGCACCTGGTTTTGCTGTTTTCTTTCTTTCTGTTATTTTTTGAATGTGTTCTAAAACATTGTGTAACTTTGCTTTTTGATTACTCTCGTTTTGGTGTACAGATTCCTGAACTCATTCAACTGTGTCATCATTACCACATCTGAATTTATTGTCAGCATTACTGCTGGCTGAGTCCTGTCCCATCTCTGTAGTAAATTTTTCAGATGCGTTTGTGAAAAATCTGGAGTGTCAGTGGTGTAACAGGTAGCACACTCACCTTTGATGGAGAAGGCTGTGGGTTCTATTTACACTCCAAGTAGATAGATTTACTGACACTGCAGTGCAGCATAAAGGAGGTGCTGTACTTCTGAGTATGCTGTCCAAGGCCACATCTACTTCATTTGGTAGTAGCTCATGTGGATGTAAAAGATTCCATGGCACCTATCAAAAAATGAAGAGTAAGATCCATGATGCCCTGGACAAATTTCTCCTAGTAGGATAAATACCACTTTGAGTCTCCCTTTAAAAGAGGCTACTAGCCTAGTGGGACTAACCCAGTCAACAGTAGTAAAAATAAAAATGTTAAAACTTCATAAACAGCGTAAGACATGCTATATAGTCTGAATTGTACTTCTCATCTTAGGATTTTCGATCTAAACACCTATGCCTTTTGCTTTATTTGTACTTTATATACTACATTAGTCATTATATTGTCTGATTGCTCCTTTTGTTGTAAGCTTGTGATAGCTACTGTAAGCTTTCTGCTTCCTGTGATTTTTAAATGTTTTCTGTTTTTAATCAAGCCTAACTTCTACTTCTGTATCAACATAGTGAGATTCATAGACTCCTCACTGTGAGTGTCATGTTTGTATATTCACCTTAAAATCAAAAGCAGTATTTAACTAAAATGGAACTAGCAGAGTGGATTAGGCTGCCTTGTCAAGAATATGTGACAACTAAATGTGGTCAATATGTGCCATTCATGAAGGATAAACTAGTAAGGATTTATGTGAATCAGATTACAAATGATGTTTTCATGCAATATTTAGTCAGACCTGCAAAACAACAGTAAGCCAGCAGAGACAAATCATGGAGGCTCATGAATTTTCAATTAAAAAAAGAGACTGGTCAAGGAGCATACAGTTCATAGGTTGATACCAGGCATGCAGTCACTAGGACCATTACGCGCCTATCCAAAAAGCTCTTTATTTTTAATAGTACCTCTGCTGTTTAGCCATAATATTTAGAAGGGCTATGTAGGTTAACACAGGGGAGAATTTATGACTGCCAACCCAGTTATCAAAATTAACTTTGAAAATAGCCAGAGTACTACTTTATTTGACAGATAGTTCATATGTGTGTACTAGGCTAATGGCCCTGGAGCCTTTACAAGCCTAGCCCAAAAAAAATTGCCCAGGCACCGTGCCACCCGATGTTAGTTCACAGTGCCCATATCCAGTAGGGCAACTGGAATGATCCCCGGAGTGAACTTTCTGTTACCCATCCACTTGTTAAAATTTCTCTTAAAGAGGGCCAGCGATGTGCTCTGCTTGGCATGAATGGGAAGTGCATTCCAGAATATGGGCAGTCTTTGGGAGATGAACCTGTCCCTCCAGCATGTTCTATTAATTGGGGTAATGAGGTTATGATCTCTGGTGGGATTCATAAGGGAGCAGTCTCTGTAGCTCAGCAGGTAGCACACTTGCCTTTGGCGGAGGCAGTAGGTTATATTCCCATACCAGGTAGGTGGATTAATTGATCAATACTGACACTGCAGTATAGCATACTCTTTAAAAAGTTATCCAAGTCAACAAGAGCAGTGGGAGAGGGAAGGCAGGAATATGCTTTATAAAGTTTGCCATACTGACTAGATATGTTAGCAGCAAACCAGTTTTGATCATGTTGATCTATACAGAATTAATGGCACCTGGACAGCATATTAAGTGGGTCTTAAATACAAAAACTACCCACCTTCTGATGAAAGTAGTGGGTCTTAAATACAAAAGTGATTCAACTTCTGGTGTAAATCCTGGCATTTTTGACAGCTGCAATGGTAACCTGTAAAATAATCTGATATTGTGGTAATCTCAGGTTTCAGCCAAGCCTGTTCAATTATCAACATCATGTCCAGTTATCCAAGTATTATATAATCTAGCATTTATTAGAATGGTCATTAGCCCCTGATTTGTGTTAGCATATGCATGTGAAGTATGTGAAATACCACCCAGAGGACAAAGTAGATAAGCAGGTATCCAGTGACTGGTAAAACAGGATGCAATGTTTTGGCCGGATGACCCCTGATTAGGATTTGGGAGCACCTCATCTTTGTGGAAGTATTCAGTAGCATGAATAACATTACAAGTAATTATCACAGAGGAACTTAACTGAATGGAGATAAGAAAAGGAGTTAAGGAACCATGTCATAAAACTTATAATGCCAAATATAAAGCATATTTTTATAAATGAATAAAGACCTACAGTGGAAATGGAGACACAGTCTCTCATCCAATGATAGTTCAGTGTCATGAGAAAAGTTTTACTTTAAAAATGGAAGAAATTATCACAATCTTTTTTTTCTTCCTTGATATAAAGGACATTCTTTAAGGAAGGCAAGTCCTGGATGGTGTGGTGAAGGAATAAAAAAGACAAAATGCAATCTTTATTGTTAGGCAATTTTAGGAAATTTCTTTCTACAAATAATAGTGTGTGATATAACAAAGTAAGATGTTATCTAAGGAGGAAAACTTGATTAACTAAAAGTTTGCATACAGCAGAGAAAAGTAGTTTTATACATGTTAGAACATATACCAAGGGGTCACAGAAGAATGTAGCACTTAAATTAAAGCTGATGACATTACTGTTTTGATAAAATAACTTTTGTGGAAATATGTGACAGATTCTACCCTATGACAATCAGAATAAATAGTAGTTCATATCCACAATGTGTGACTGATGCAATAGTTTACCCACAGATCACAGAGGAAGTAGTACGTCACACACAAAATAGAATAAGGTATTTTGAGCTTTTTGTTACCCATCCACTTGTCAAGATTTCTCTTGAAGAGGGCCAGCGAGGTGCTCTGCTTGACATGAATGGGAAGCTTATTCCAGAGAATGGGCAGTCTTTGTGAGATGAACCTGTCCCTCCAGCATGTTCTGTTAATTCTGGTAATGAGGTTGTGATCTCTGGAGTGTGTGGCGCAGGAGGACTGGGATTTCTTTAGGTGTAGCATTTCAAGTAGGGCTGGGTCAGACATGGCTTTGTAAGTCAAGCAGAGATCACCTCTAAGTAGGCGATAAGAGACTGAGAACAGCTGAAGTTTTTTTGAGTCTGTCCATGTAGGACGTGTTTAAGGCTTAGGATCCTTTTTGTGAGGTAATTTTGTGGACTCTCCAGCTGTTGTAGGTGTCTGGTCAGGTACATGTAAAACAGGGCAGTATATTTGATGATTGGTCTAATAAGGGATGAGTAGAGAGGGATTATGACCTCTTTCTTCCTGGATGCAAAACCTTTGATTATTATAAGATGTGCCACATAGAAGGACTTTCTGACCACAGTGACAATTTGGTGGTCGAAGCTGAGGTGGCTGTCGACCTGGGTGCTTAGATCTCTTATGGCCCCTTTAGTGTTCAGTGGGCTCCCATTAATGTGGTAATTCATGGGAACTGAGTTTTTTTCCAAAGAGGATGGTAAAGCATTTTTTGGCGTTAAGCTTCAGGCCATGGTTCCAACACCAGTCAGTCTCAAAAAGGCCTTTTGTAGAATGTCTGCATTACTTAGGGAGTTAATAATGACTCCTAGCTTGCAATCATCAGCGAACTTGGTCAGCCAGAGTCCTTCTGTGTTGGTCTGGACTTCAGAGAAGTAGATGCCAAACAGGAGCTTGCCCAGGACCGAGCCCTGTGAGACCCCACTCATGACTGGTCGACAGTCTGACTTGGAATCCGCAACTTTCACTCTGTGGGTCCTGTCTGTGAGCCAATTTGCAACCCACTTAGTGATGTAAGGATTGATGCCTAGTTTGGTGAGTTTATCATTGATACCTGAGTGGGGAATGGTGTCAAAGTCCTTGGCCAGGTCGAGGTAGACTGTATGCACTGCCTTACCCTCATCCACAGCCTTGGTGACTGCCTCGAAGAAGTCAACCAGGTTCAGCAGGCAGGATCTCTCTTTGACAAAGCCAAACTGCAGGAGGTCAAGAGTTTGGAGATTGCCTATATCATTGTTAAGCAGGTCCATGATGATGTGCTCCATAGCTTTGCATACCAGACTTGTCAGGCTAATGGGGTGATACTTCCCAGGGTCTGTAGTTGCTCCCCCTTTATGGAGTGGGATGACTGTAGCAGTGCGCCATTCACTGACGACACAGCCTGAGGTAAGGCTGTGATTGAACAGGGCACACAGATGTGACGCCAGTTCATTTTGTAGCTCATGTAGGATGCAGCCAGGGATATTATCAGGTCCCATGGACTCTGTATTCTTGGCTTTGGATAATGCAGCTTTTACCTGTGCCACAGAAATGGTGGGTACCAGGCTTTCTTCTGGTATTGTGATAAGGCCCTTGGTGGGGAGGGGTAAAGTTGGCACTAAATCTGTCAGCCAGTATGTTGGCTATATCTGTTGGCTCAGTATAGGAGGTGCCATTGTGCAGTAATTCAGAGCAAATCTGTGTATTGCCTTTGAGGTTTTTGATATAGCTATAGAAGGCTTTCTATTTGTTTTTGGTGTCAGCTGCAATTCTGCCTTCATAGCTGGCTTTAGAGGATTTGATAAGGGATCTCAGCTTTTTGTTGAGGCTGATAAGTGGGGTTTTCCAGTCTTGTGACTTATTTTTTTTCTGTAACAGCTTCTTCCTTCTGTTGTAGAGTTTATTGATGGCTGGGGACCACCAGATTGGCTTCCTTTTTTTGGAGGAGAGCGTCTTAGTTCTATTTGGTATGGCAAGGTGCATGCTTTTGTGTACGTGCTCGTACAGTGCATTGATGTATGATTCAGCAGTCATACAGCTATTTTCCATTGGCATGGGTGCCGAGAAATTAACCACCTCTGTTTTCAGGAGCCCAGAGTCAACTTTAGAGAAGTTTTTCAGGGTGGTCACCTTAGTGGGGGGTGAAGGTAAGATGGAGATTTCCATGGTGATCAGTTTGTGGTCAGATTTAACCAGGGAGGAATTGACTATAGGTGTGAAACAACAGTCTCCCATGTTGGTGATAGCAGGTCGAGGATGTTGCTTTCTCTAGTGGGGGTCAGAATGAGCTGGTCCAGGGCATTGGAATTGATAAATTCCAGAAAGCGTTGGGCCTGTACATTTGTACTTGAATAGTTTTCCCAGTTTATGGAGGGGTAGTTAAAGTCACCCAATATGACAGTATTGGGCTGGACCTTGATAGATTCCAGGGTGCTTAGGAAGTTGGAGTGAGAGTCTAGGGGCATGTTTGGGGTTCTGTAGCAGGCTATGACTTGTATCGCTGTCTTACCCAGTGTTAGTTGTACCTGAAGTGTCTCGGATGCATTATGCTGGACTACCAGTCTAGAGGTGTGCGTATCCTTTAAGAATATGGAGACACCATCACCTTTGGAGCTTCTGGCTGTATTCTGGGGCTGAAAGGTATGGAATGAGTTGTAGCCTGGGAGCACAGGGGTGCTTTCTGATACTTTAAATCAGGTCTCCATTACAGCAGAGATGTTGACATTCTCCATTTTGAGGAGAGCTTCGAGCGAGTGCATCTTGAGACTTCTCTTTGGAACACTACTTAAAAAATGCACTATAGGGGTGGCAAGAGCCTTAGCCAGTACCCAGAATCCCAGGGGTGACAGATGCACATCTCTGGTAAAGTTTCGAGGTCTGTCAATCATGTTGTCCCAGGCAGACAAATACTGGATGCCCTTAGAATGACACCAGAAACTTAGCCAACTGTTGAAGGCAATAATTTTCTGCTTGTACTGTGGTATCTTTCTCGGTGACTGTAGGCTACTGCTCAGGGCAAGGGTCATACCTGCCTTAGCCATATAATCCAAGAGTTCCATAACATCTCTTTTTGTGTAGTCCAGGGAGGTACATCTCGGGTCATTCACACCCACATGGACAATGACTGAGTCATATTTGCACTTGCTGTGGAGTGACCTGAGTGCATGTGTTATGTGACGGATCCTGGCACCTGCTAGACAACTGACTGTCACCTTTTCCTTGTTCAACCTAGTGAGTGGGACATCAGTGTGCCTTGCAATTGAGTCTTCTATAATTAGTACATTGGGCAATGTGTTTTGCCTTAAGGGCTTGGATTGAGGGGCACACTCTGGTGGTGAGCTATGTGTTATTGGGTTGGTGTTGTGTTGTGGTGGTCAAGTGCATTTCTGTCTTGGGGGACCCTGTTGTTTGGGTAAATTTTTATTGAGACCCTCTGTGAAGGTGGGTGTATGGTTTGTGTTTCTATGTGTGTGTTGTGATGGTTGGTGTTTTGGAGGGCTGAGTGTTCTGTGTAGTGAGTTGCAGGTGTTGACCTTCTTCTCTTGACCAGCTAGTCCGGTCTTAGTTAGAGCGTGCACTCCTTCCAGCTTGGTGATATAAATGCATCTCTCACAGGTATGAGTGTTGGGAGGTAAGAGGAGAGGGTTATCTGTGTACATTAGACAGTTGCCACACTGTCTCAGAATGCCCAAGTGCACCAGGTTAGCAGGAGAAAGCACAGGAAATTTCCCTACAATCATACCAGGAGGGGTAATCATAACTAATAAGTACTTGTGCTGTTACTGTGTAGGAACTGCTAATGCTGATAGCACCTAAGTGTGCTACAATAAATGCTACAAAGCCTGTTAAAGTGCTAGCCAATTACGCTAATTGAAGTGCAAGAAGTAAAAGAACAAGTACTTTCTAAGGAGAAAATTGAAGAGCAGACATTTTGGCACCGGTAATTGTTTATCAGTTGAGCACTGCTGCACGGTGCGCAAACACAGGCTTTTAAACCAGAAAGTTGAAAGGGATGGAAAAAAATGCTGAAACGGCCAATAAACTACATTTTCTGGACCAGAAACCACTCCTCTTGTGGTAGATAGGCTACCCAGTGCTTACATCTCCCACTGATAAGCTAGAAGGCTTTCCCCCAACTCAGAAAGGTCTAGGGGGCTCAGAAATTTACAAAACAGTCCTGGATACAGCAAATTTGTATCTGGACTAGACAAGTTACAAGAAAGGTGGGAAACAAGCTTATAACTTTTGTTTTGCAGAAAAACAGAACAGTAGCAAAAACACTTTAAATATCATACAAGCTAGCACACTTGAGTGTGTAGCAATATTAAGGCAAATACAGTTTAAATAAATGCAGATAAATTAAAAAATCACAAAAAAACAAGTGCAGAGAGCAGTAAATTATGAAAAAATCAAAATGGAGGCACTTAGAGTATCTCTTTTCTCCTTCTTGTTGCTCGTGTAGTCTGCAGGATGTCAAAATTGGATCCGTGGCACTTAAAGAAGTGCAAACCCACATAAACATGGGCTTTTAAACCAGAAATTTGAAAGAGATGGAAAAACTGCCCAAACAGCCAATAAACTACAATTTCTGGGCCAGAAACCACTCCTCTTGTGGTAGATAGGCTACCTAGTGCTTACCAGTCCCATTGATAAGCTAGAAGGCTTCCTTCCAACACAGAAAGGTCTGGAGGGCTCCGAAATTTACAAAACAGTCCAAGTCTGCAGGATGCCAAAACTGGATTTGTGTATCTTAAACAAGCACAAACTCACGTAAATACAGGCTTTTAAACCAGAAAGTTGAAAGACATAGAAAAACTGCCCAAATGGCAAATAAACTACAATTTCTGGGCCAGAAATCACTCCTCTTGTGGTAGATAGGCTACCTAGTGCTCACCACTCCCACTAATAAGTTAGAAGGCTTCCCTACAACACAGAAAGCTATGGGGGGGGGGTTCACAAGTTTACAAAACAGTCCTAGTCTGCAGGATGCCAAAACTGGATCCACTGAGCTTAAACAAGTGCAAACCCACGTAAACACACGCTTTTAAACCAGAAAGTTGAAAGACATGGAAAAACTGCCCAAATGGCCAATAAACTACAATTTCTGGGCTAGAAACCACTCCTCTTGTGGTAGATAAGCTACCTAGTCCTTACCACTCCCACTGATAAGCTAGAAGGCTTCCCTTCATCACAGAAAGGTCTAAGGGGGCTCAGAAACTTGCAGTCCTAGTCTGCAGGACATCAAAACTGGATCTGCGGAACTTAAACAAGCACAAACCCACCCAAACATGGGCTTTTAAACCAGAAAGTTGAAAGGGATGAAATAACTGCCCAAATGGCCAATAAACTACAATTTCTGGGCCAGAAACCACTCCTCTTGTGGTAGATGGGCTCCCTAGTGCTTACCACTCCCACTAGAAGGCTTGCCTCCAACACAGAAAGGTCTGGTGGCCTCAGAAACAGTCCTGGATACAGCAAGCCTGTATCTGGACTAGCCTAGTTACAGGAAAGACAGGAAACAAGCTTAGAACTTTTTTTGTTTGTTTTTCTTTATGCAGAAACACAGTTAAAACAGTAGCAAAAACACTTTTTAAATGCAGTACAAGCTAGCACACTTGAGTGTGTAGCAATATTAAGGCAAATACAGTTTAAATAAATGCAGCTAAATTAAAAATGACAAAAAACAAAACAAACAAAAAAAAAAACAAGTGCAGAGAGCAGTAAATTTTGTAAAAAATCAAAATGGTGGCACTTAGAGTATCACTTTCTTCTTTGTGTTGCTCTTGTAGTCTGCAGGATGCCAAAACTGGATTTGCGGAGCTTAAACAAGCACAAACCCACGCAAACACGGGCTATTAAACCAGAAAGTTGAAAGGGATGGAAAAACTGCCCAAACGGCCAACAAACTGCAATTTCTGGGCCAGAAACCACTCCTCTTTTGTACATAACTACCTAGTGTTTACCACTCCCACTGATAAGCTAGAAGGTTTGCCAACAACACATAAAGTCTGGGGAGCTCAGAAACTTACAAAATAGTCCTGGATACAGCAAATCTGTATCTGGTATTACTAAATAAAATGTCAACTGACTTACGTCTTGCTTTTGTTCTTAACCAGCAAGATTTACATCTGGTTGGTCTTGCATTAAAGTACAGTGAGGTCATATTTTGATTTCAGATACTCCTACCAGTCCCAACTTCTATGCTGTGTACAGAGAGAGCACCTGGGAAGGACATTCCCCTATAGTATCTTAATCTGCTCTGTTTCCTCCCTCTCCAAAAAAAAAAAAATTCCACTTCATCTGCTTTACTGTATTTGTGTTTCTTCTTACTTTATTACCTTATTTTGCATCTGCCTCTTCTTAAAAGTGCTCAGTTGAATTTATTCTGCTGTCTTTATTACTGCTTGTTAGTAGCCTGATTAAATTGTAACTGTTATTCTAAGGCTTTTGGTTTAAGCACTTGGGCTTCAAACCAGTTGTTTTACATTAAGAAGGTTTGTGGTCTGCACTGTTGTGGCAGGACAGGTAGCATACATCCTTCTAAGTTGCGAACTGCTGATTGAAGGCCCAGTGTCTGTTATTCTAAAAGTGTATTAGTTCTGGGTTAAGCACTTGGGCTTCAGGCCAGTTATTCTGCGTTAAGAAGGTTTCTGGTCTGCACTCTTGTGGGAAGAGAGGCTAGATTCTGCCCTTCTGAGCTGCGAATTTCTGGTTAAAGGCTTATAGAGCATGCTTACTTTAACTGTTTCTTTCTGAAATCGGTACGCCTTGTTTGCTGTAGCATAGACTAAATTCAGGCCTGCTGGATATAGCTTTGTTTGCATAACTTGTGCACTGATCGAGGCCGTCTTTTTTGGAGAAGGTTTCTCTGTACGCTAGTAGCAGGAGTGTGCAGTTAGAACTTGTCTGACTGAAGACTGCTGGAACAGGGCTCAGGTTTTGTGCTTTTTAACTGGTTAATTGGATAAAGTGTTGTTTTGATTGTATCTGCTCTATTGTCTGAAATTATATATATATATATATATATATAAATATATGTGTGTGTGTGTATATATATATATATATATATATATATATATATATATATATATATATATATACTTGTTTCCCACCTTTCTGAACTAGTATAGCCCAGTTTTCAGGTCACTGCTGAATCCAGGGCTGTGTTACAAGTTTCTGTGTTGCCCATACCTTACTTGGATAGAAGGAAGTTTCTCTGTTGACCTGTGAGAGAGGGGAGCTTTGAGCAGCCTATCTGTCCCTGGAGGAGTGGTTTCAGCCCAAAAGTTAGTAGTTTATTGGCCATTTTGGGCTAATTTCTATCTCTTTCACTTCCCTGCTATAAAAAACACATTTGCGCAGTTTTTTGCACTTGTAGTCTGCTCAGCAAGTGCCTTCCAGGTATTCTGCAGAGTCTACAGCAGCTGAGAGACAAAAGAGAGACTTTGGAGTGATTATCATTTTTCTGCTTTTCTTGCTGTCTTAAACGAATTCTGCCTAAAACGCCAGTTGTTTTAGTGTTTCTGTGATTTAAAAAGTTTGTTATTGTTACATATTGTACTTATTTGCTGCCTGCACTTGAATTAAGTTGTTTTTGTGTTTAAATCATCTATTTAACTGTTGTTGGCTACACACTAAAGTGCGATAGCCTTCTCTGTGCATTTAAAGTGTTGTTTTGTTTGTATCTGCTCTATTTTCTGAAAAAAATATATACTTGTTTCCTGCCTTTCTGAACTAGTATAGTCCAGTTTTCAGGTTATTGCTGAATCCAGGGCTGTGTTACAAGTTTCTGTGTTGCCCATACCTTACTTGGATAGAAGGAAGTTTCTCTGTTCACCTGTGAGAGAGGGGAGCTTTGAGCAGCCTATCTGTCCCTGAAGGAGTGGTTTCAGCCAATAAGTTAGTAGTTTTGGCCATTTTGGGCTAATTTCTATCTCTTTCACTTCCCTGCTATTAAAAACTGCATTTGCACACCGGGCAGCGCCAGTTAGCTAAAGTTAAATTATTCTCAGCTCCACAAAGTCTACTCTTCAATTTTTCCCTTGGAACTAGACAAGCCATCAACTTTAGCACTCAAACCATTAATTTCACAGTCAAGCACTTGCTTAAAATTCATAGCAAGCACTAATTAACCCTAGCACTAGACCCCCCCATACTGTCTAGAAGGACAAGGCTCTCTATTCGTCCCCACCAGCCAATAAGTAAAACAGCTTACTCTACCTATTCAGGCATGTCCAAAGGGCAGTTTTTGGTGTACTCCCCAGTCCAACTGGTAAATCTGGGCATTTTGAGGCAATGTAACAACTGCCTCATGTACACAGACAACCCTCTCCTCCTACCACCAAACACTAATATATGTGAAAGATGCAATTATACAGCCAAACTGGAGGCAAAGCTCTCTCATCCGAAGATTGGAACTGACAGTCAAGAGGAGAAGGGTAATACTTGCAACACACCACCAGTCTCACATAGACCTAATAAACCAAAACCGGCAAATAACACACATGAATACATGAAAACATTCTTGGAGGCTCTAAATAAAAATCTGCATAAGCAGCAGAGACCTCCAAAGCAGACATCCAAACAACCTCCACACCCCATCACCAACCATGAAACACATAATTCACATAATCAGTGTGCCACGCAATCACAGCCCTGAAAGCAAAATAACATACCCAACACACTAGTAATAGGCGACTCTATAGTCAGGCACACTGATGTCCCACTAACTAGGCTGGACAAGGAGAAGGTTACAGTTAGCTGCCTGATGGGAGCCAGGATCCGCCACATAACACAAGTACTCGGGTCACTGCAGAACAAGTACAAATACAACTCTGTCATTGTCCATGTTGGTGTGAATGACTTGAGACATACCTCCCTGGACTACATGAAAAGAGACATGGAAGAGCTCTCTGATCATGTAGCCCAGGCTGATATGACCCTGACCCTGAGTAGCATCCTGCGCTCACCAAGAATGATGCCACAGTATAAAGAAAAAATGATCAATTTCAACATTTGGCTAAGTTTCTGGTGTCATTCAAAGGGGATCCAGTATCTGTCCACCTGGGATGACATGCTCGACAAGCCACGTTGCTTCTTAAGAGATGGCTTGCACCTGTCACTCTTAGGCTTTTGAATACTGGCCAAGGCTCTTGCCACCCCCATAGTGCCTTTTTTAGGCAAGGCTCAAAAGACAAACCCACCACCATAAATAGCACAAGTAACCAAAAACTGAGGGTAATGCTACTGAACGCCAGAAGTCTAAACCTCAAAATGCACGCACTTGAGGCACTCCTCAGTATGGAGAACATCGACATCTGTGCAGTAACAAAAACCTGGTTTAAGGCTTCTGAGAGCACTCCAGCACTACTAGACTATAACTCATGCCATACCTTTCGGCCACAAAACCAGGACCGAAACACAAAAGGCAGGGGGTGTATCCATATTCATCAAGGATACCCACACCTCCAGGTTAGTGGCGCAGCACAATGCATCAGAGATCATCCATGTGCAACTAACAATGGGCAAAACTGCAATCCAAATTGTAGCTTCCTACAGATCACCCACCATGGCCCAGGACCCCCATTCCACATTTCTGGTGACACTGGGAAATATGAAGGTCCTACCAAACACCCTAATACTGGGTGATTTCAATTACCCAAACATAAACTGGGAGAACTATTCAAGTACTAACTCCCTTGCCCAACACATCCTAGAATTTATAAATTCGAATGCCCTAGATCAACTAGTCAACACCCCCACCAGAGGGAACAACATATTGGACCTGGTCATCACCAACATAGGCGACCGATGTTCCACACCGGAGGTCAACCCCTCGCTGGTTAGATCGGACCATAGACTAATCATTCTGGATAGCCACATTCCACCCCCACCCCCAATCAAGGAAACCACTGCGAAAAACTTTTCAAAAGCAAACTTCACGTTACATAAGACCAAGGTGGAAAGATTCACAGCCCCCATGCTAAAGGACAATGCTGTCTAAGCTGCTGAAACCTTTACAAAGGCACTCTATGAGCATCTGCAGGAATGCATGGATCATGATATCCCAAGTAAAACCAAGAATCACTCCTCCAAGAAAAGGAAACCAGTCTGTTGGACCCCTGCCATAAACAAGCTATACAGCAAAAGGAGGAAACTAGTACAGAAAAGAGTAGAATCCCAAGAAGGAAAGACATCCCTGATCAATATCAGCAAGAAACTACGATCCCTCATTAAATCATCCATGGCTAGTTTCGAAAGAAAAATTGCCAATGACTCCAAAGATAACCACAAAGCATTCTTTAGCTATGTCAAGAACCTAAGTGGAAACTCTCAGATCTGCTCTGAGTTAGTACAGAATGGCACAAAATACACTGAACCGACTGATATTGCCAACATTCTGGTAGACGGGTTTAGTGCAAACTTCACCCCCTCTCACCCCCTAAAGGGCCGATAACCATACCAGAAGAATGTAGGACCCTGTCAATCACCGACACACAGGTTAAAACAGCCCTATCTAAAGCCAAAAACACAGCTTCAATGGGACCGAACGGTGTCCCAGGCTGTGTCTTACAAGAGCTCCAAAATGAACTAACCCCTCACCTAAACACACTGTTCAAACTCAGCCTCTCTACAGGCTACGTACCCACAGAATGGCACACAGCAACAGTTATCCTGCTCCACAAAGGTGGAGCCACAACGGACCCCGGGAACTATCGCCCTATAAGCCTGACTAGCCTGGTCTGCAAGGCTATGGAGCACATCATCATGGAACTCATTAACAGAGAGATTGGGAACCTCCAAACCTTGGACCCTACCCAGTTTGGCTTTGTTAAGGGCAGATCATGCCTCATAAACTTGGTGGACTTCTTTGAGACAGTTACCAAGGGATTAGACAAGAAAAAGGAGGTCCACACAACCTACCTAGACCTCGCAAAGGCTTATGACACCATTCCAGCTCACCAGCTTGAACATAAACCCCTATGTCATGAGATGGGTTGCCACTGACTCATGGATAGAACCCACATGGTGAGAGTTGCAGGCTCTATGTCCGACTCTAAACCGGTTACAAGTGGCATCCCCCAGGGCTCAGTCCTAGGATCCCTACTGTTCAGTATATACTTCTCAGAGGTACAGGCAAGCATAGGAGGACTATGGCTGACCAAGTTCACAGACGACTGCAAACTAGGGGCCATAATTGATTCCTGGCTGATACAGACACCCTCCAGAAGGGTCTCACTGAGACGGATACCTGGTGTCAAAATCATGGCCTCAAACTAAATGCCAAAAAGTGCATAGTCATCCCCTTTGGAAAAAACAGAGTACCCATGAACTACCACATAGGTGGTAGTCCCCTAAATACAGAAAATGTAATAAGGGATCTGAGGACCCAAGTAGAAAGTAATCTCTCCTTTGATAATCATTTGCTAAGGTGGTTAGAAAATCCTTCTATGTGGCCCACCTAATCACAAGAGGGTTTGTATCTAGAACAAAAGAGGTTATTGTGCCTCTCTACTCATCACTCATTAGACCCATCATAGAATACAATGCCCCATTTGGGATGTACCTTACAAGACACCTACAACAGCTGGAAAGACCACAAAAGTACCTCACCAAGAGGATTACTGGCCTCAAAAAGATGCCCTATGCAGTCCGACTAAAGAAACTCCAGCTGTACTCGGTTACATACCGCTTACTCAGAGGTGATCTCTGCCTGACATACAAGGCCATGTCCAACCCAGAATTGATGGACATGCTCCACCTAAAAAAAAACAAATTCCAGAGAGCCACACGCTCTAGAGATATAAACCTTACCACAACGATAAATAGGACATGCTGGAGGGATAAATTCCTTCCCCAGAGACTCCCCATGCTTTGGAACAGGATTCCAATATATATCAGGCAGAGCCCCTCACTGACACTCTTCAAGAGAAACCTTGATGGGTGGATGGGAAACTGGGGATCACTGCAGTGGCTCTGCTGGAAAGTGGTGGAGGGAACTAATGGCTCTGCTGGACAGGGGTACAGGGAACTAATCTAAGGGGGTGGCGAAAGCCAACACATTCTGGCTAAGCTTATAAATGCCCTTGGGCAGATAGCCTAGTACTTACCTATGAACCCAGTAAACATAAGAAAAATAAAATAAATAAATAAAATATATTTTTAACCCTTGAAAAAATTTGACTCATTATCACATTACCCTATTCTTAAAACATTTGTGAATTTGACTAATAAGCCGTTTATATATAAATGGATAGTGAACTGGCTTAAATTCAAAATATGGAATATCAGGATACAGCATACATTTTTTTCGCAGTAGAGCAGTAGTGACTTGGAGGTCTGTCCTAGACCACTTTTTATTTATTGCATTTATGATGGCCTACTGTTTGTCTGATTATGTGTATAGAAGAAATTTGCTGGTGACTTTGAAATTGGCTTTTGGTAACAAAATTAGAAGATGAAAAGTTATTACAGCATTACCTAGATAGCTTATTCCATTGAGCTACACTGAATTATATTGCCTTCAATGCAGAAAAGTGTTATACGGATTTCTCATTCTAATAGGGATTATTCATATGCTTTCTGCTTCAGAGGATGGAGTTCTGACTAGGGTCTGCTGGTGGAGGATGTCAGCAAGGAACAGAGTAAGGTATGAAAGAGCACGACCTACTACCTCTCAGGGGAATAGGGAGGGATGCATGCACTGAGGGACACACCATCGGTGCAGTTTTCCTGGTGGACACCAGGGAAACTACCATTTGTTCTTCAAGGAGAGAGGTGGGTCTACTTGGGAGAAAATCCAGTCCACTGCATATCCCTCTCTGCAGCACTTTTCCCGGTACATGACGGGGATAAGGTAGGATAAAAAAAAGTCAAACAACTCATAATGGATGTCTGAATTATGACCCTTCCTGTCTGACACTTACTGTGGTGATGGGGAATGAATAGGTGACTGCCTGGGAGAGGGCTGATGATCAACAAACAGTGAGGGCAAAGAAGAGAAAAAAACAATGTAGTCTTAAATCAGCAGAAAATTTCAAAGATCCTGGGGTACTAGTCTACAGGTCACTGATGTCTGTGTGCAATATGAATGCAGTAATTAGGAAATGCTACCTGGTGGCAAATAATGTTTTCCATAGAATTTCATTTAGATGTGTTGATATCATGCTAATACTAATTCATCTTTGGTGCGCTCACATATAGACTACGTATGTATAATGAATCTTTTCTATTTACATGGCTTGAATGAGATAAAAAAAATAGAAAGGCTCTAAGACATTTTATTAAGAAAATAGCTGCTATGCTGGACATCAGGTATAAGGAAAGACTTACAAAATCGAAAGATATATACCATACACTAAAGTTTTTTTCAGAAGTGACGTTATTGGTTTACAAATGCTCTAAAAATTAAACCTTAATATGTACTAGCTTAACTTTGACAATAACTTTATGGTAGAACTAGATAAATCCAACACAAGTTTGAAAGAAAGATATTTAGACATTTGAGGGATCTATTTTGTAGATCACTTTTTTCCATTAATTATGAAACAAGTTTCTAACTGAAGAAAGTTTAAGATTCTAATGGACTTTTGGGCTGGCAGTGGGGGTCTCTGACTCTGACTACCAGTGGTTGATAGTGTGACATTATAATAAGATAAACCATTTGATAAGATGTGTAAGTTAAAAAAGAAAGTTGTATAATAAATAGTAGTCACAGACCAGACAACATTCATACTGATGTGGCTCTCTGATGATAGTGGCCTTAGGTGTGCAGATGTTAAACAGCAGAGTCGGTGCACAGTGAGTTTGTTCCAAGATGGTATACTTTACCCACCCAAATTCAAAAAAGCACATAGTATTAGAACTAACACTAATTAATAGTTTTCATTTCTGCAAGGTAGCCTTATAGTTGAGAAGAAATAATTCAAATAGTGCCTTCAGGATTAGGTACACAATGTAGCTCAGTACATGAAGCACAGCCGAAAAAAGTTATGACTAGAAGCATGCCCGCATCACAGTTGTGTCATTTTTGGGGTACCTCTTTCAGCACTACCCACTGTAAATAACCATAACTCAGTAGAATACAATCACATCACCAGCAAAATGTAAAGCCTTAAGCTATAGTCAATGCAGGAGCAAAGTAATTCAGTGCTTACTTATTTAAAAATATATGCTGATGATTGTGGTCTGGCAAGTAATAGTCACAAAATGTGTCCCCGAACATGCACACACTTACTGGTGTGGCACAAAGAGTACCTGTATTGAGAATAGTTGAGATTGAGTTAAATACATGGCGCAGGTGTTGGACTGAAGTAGGCTAAGTCTGCTGAGATTTACTATCATGCAGTAAAGGGTATGCAGTGTTTGTAGCAAAGCTATGGAAGAAAATGTAGAATCAGTTACATTTAGAGCTTGGGTGAGGCATTCAGAGCAATGCAGAGTTATACTATGCAAGACCAAATTTCTTGCTACTGCTATCTGAAAACAATGATTATTTATAGCTCCCCTTTTAGGATACACTAAATTCACATTAGCAGTGTGAGGCAGGCATGAATCGCTTTAATAAATATCATCCTGAACAAAAACAGAGAAATCATTCCAATAAAGCAGCAGAGAGAGTGACCAAATACAGTTATGTAACTTCCTTTTACAAATGCCAGAAAGAGTACTTTTTGTCAAGTAAAATGATGACATAGCTGGACTGTACACAAAATTCTCAGGATAAAATGCAGTGGAGATTAAACTAGCTGGCAGAGAAGTATTTTCAGTGTGTGAGATACAGTAACACCCCAAAGCAGGTTGTCTTCATAAAATCTGGAAATACTTTAGAAAACAAACAAAAATAAAAAAAATACAGTACACTGTTACAAGGCCCCATGGCTGATTGTATCACGTATTAATAGTAAAATGCTCATTTGTTTACATTAACCACATTTTATAGTGTAGATATAATCTTGCAATCCAGAGTTTAGAAGCAATAATGACAGCACTTATGATGATGTTTTGCGATAATACTAGGATTAGGCATATGTATGAACCAGCTGAGTCACTGCACATAAACAAGTTTGCAAGATCACGTACACAAGGCACACAAGCAAGAACACCATGTTAGAATTAATGTTGCATAACATGGAAATACTTCTAAATTAAGTAATTCAGCCTTGCAGTTTGGAAAACGTATATTGCAGTAAGTCAAAACAATACCTGCAGGATGAGGCAAACACTGCAGGTTACTCACATGAACCACTGTGGAAAAAAGTCATAGCCAAACTGCACATCTCTCTCTCTCTCTCTCTCTCGTAGATGCAGAAGAGATGCAGGTTGTTTTCATAATGATTTGTTAATCAAAGACCAGCATTAATCATGTAAGATATTTAGTAAACTAATAATGCTGGAATCTCATGTAAATGATTTACCTACAGTGGTAGCCTCTCGGTAGACAAACATTTGACTCTGATCAGTGGAGGTATCTATGGGAGGCCCCAGCATACCTCTCAACTGTCCAGATTTTCACAGAATGTACAGATGTTTGCTTCATGTTTTTGGTTTGTTCCTTGTAATATTTACTGTTTTCTGGCAAATCATTGAGGATTGACGTCACTAAATAATGACAAACATTTAAGCTTCAGACTTCATATTCTTCAGAAAAATGAAAGCTAACACAAATCCTGTTTTTCAAGCAACCTTCTAAGTTTATAGCAGCAATAGTTAAAACATCTCTATTTTTGGGCCTTTGCCCTTCCCCATTATTTTTGGCTTTGTCCAGGTTTCCTATGTTAAGAGGTTGAGAGGTATGGACACTAGTAGCTTATGGCAGCCTATATAATCATGCACTAGCAAACTATCTAACTAAAAACACCACATTCAAAGCCTTAACACTGGGAAAAACGTATTAGAGGAGGTTGCTAATTATCTCCTACTTTCTTTTTCTTAGTGATATAGCCTCTTTCTCAATGGATATGGGAAGCTGGCAGGGGCGGCTCATGCTATATGACTGCTGGACTGCAGCCCCCCACCTGTAGAAGGAAAGAAGAAAAGAAATAAAAAAATTGCGAGTCCCATATCTCCGCTCATGCATGCCTGGAGTTCCTGGTACTCACAGAACTCCAGACTGCTGTGTTAGGCAGTCCAGATAGGGGAGAAAGGTATCCCTGCCCTGCAGCCCAGAAGTCTGTGCGGTGATGACTGCACAGAATGGAAGGACACCGGACTGCATTGCCCGCAGACTGGAGCCTGCATCCTACTCTCATGGAGCCAGGAAACCAGCCGTTAGCTTGCATGATCGCAGCCTACTCTCACGGAGCCAGGAAACCAGCTGTTATGCACGGACGGGCTAAGGAGCAAAGGAGAAGGAAACCAGCCGTTGATTTAGGACTGCTGTGAATAGATTAAGGTGTGTGAATCCAGGGCTGCTGTGGATTATTTAATTCAGGTAAGGTTTATTCAGGATTGCGGGCGGGCTATGGAGAAGGAAAAGTGTGTGTGTGTGTGTGTGTGTGTGTGTGTGTGTGTGTGTGTATATATATATACAATGCCCCAGTTGCTATACACTTGTGGCTAGAGAATACATGGTGGTGGGTAGAGAATACTCAGGCTTGAACCCTGTACCTTGGGTGCAGGTGGCAAGGGACTGACTTCCCTACCTACCACCATTTGTAAAAAATTTGCAGATCTTTGCCTCATATTTGTTCTGTTCCTCATAAAATCTGTGGTTTCTGTATGTTTGTTTTAACTTGCAAAGTCAGTAGTGCAGTGGTACACTGGCAGCATTGTTGCCTAACAGCTACAGATTCTCTGGTTTGATTCTTGGCTGTGGTGCCTTCTGTGTGGAGTCTGCATGTTCTCCCATCGTACAAAGACGTGTGTCTGAAGTGTTTGTCCCTGCTTTGTTGAAAATATTTTTTTGTTCCAAGTCAAACTTTCCTGGTTAACAAATGTTAAATAAAAATAACAGGCATTTGAATTTCAGACTTAATATTCTTCACAAAGTACATGGTAACACAAAACCTTCTATTCCAGGAATTTTCTAAGTTTATAACATGGATATTTGAAATTTGTCCCTATTTTTGGGACTGTATTCCCCCATTATTGGCTTCATCCAGGTTTTTTGTGCTAAGGTTGAGAGCTATGGTGAGAACTGAATTCACTGAATATGTTTGGGGGCTGTATTCCTCCATTACTGACTTTGTCCATGTGTTTTCTCCTATGAGATTGAGAGCTATGGTGAGAACTGAATTCACTAAATGGTAGCCATTTAAGTTTCAGTCTTCCTATCTTTTACAAAACAGCTGATTTGACATAGTGGTATGTTGCTCTGACTGTTTTGCACAGGGTCCCCTGGGTTCAAGACTTGGCAGTGAAATGTATGGTGGTAACACAGCATTTTGTTCTAGCAACTTTCCAACATTATACAAGCAATGTTTAAAATATGTCATTGGTTTTTGGGCTTTTGTCCCCCCCCAATACATTTTGGCTTTCTCCAGATTTCTTGTGCTGCAAAGGTCAGAGATACAGCTGAGTGTCGAGTAGATTTCACAAGGAGCTGAGAGCTGTAGGGGAACAAAAGTTTAGTGCTGATTATGCTGAGTCTGATTGCATTGCTAATAGCACAACAGGTAGTGTAATTGCTTTTGATGCAGAAGGGTGTGGATTCTACTCCCACAGTAAGTAAATGCATTGCTGATACTGTACTGCCTTGTAAAGGGGGTGGATGAAGCAGTCATTTTTGGCAAAGATACCTAGTAACTATGAACCTGTTATCAGTTTGCCATCCATTCCCTATTGCGATATTACTAGCTTATCATTTTTTTAATGCAACATAGGCAATTTATTCCTCAAGGGCAACAGGCATTTTATTTGTAGATAAAATAATGACATATAAAGTTTTTTGCTAGCGGCAATTTCTTCATTAGTTACAGATTTCTTTAATGTGGAATTATTTAGATGACTTTTACTTCTTCAGAGATTGTGCATATTTACTGATACTGGTGGAGTGTGGAAGTGTGAGTAGACTTTTATGGTGGAAATGTTCTGCATTGGGCAGTTTTGTCATTATTGGTGCATGCATTTTGCTTCATTGTTAACTGGAAAAATGTTCAAAACAATAAATTTAAAATGTCATCTAGCAACTTTACTGTATTGTACAAGGAATATAATTTAATACAATCAGGAAGGTCTATCAAACAGCATGTGTATGTTTCATGTAAAAACGGCCTATGATTTGAAAACAGCTCAAAGTTAATCTTTATCTGCCACTGGCAAAATGTATTTTCTTTGAATGTGGGTTTCAATGCTGTTTCAATGAATGTGAGTTTCAAGGGCAGAGAAGTTTTAATGCTAAGTTTATTTTCATTGTGAGACTGCATTGCTTTGTTTAGCAGATATCTATTAGGGTTTGTGCTGTAAAATGCAAAATAAAACTTTCAAATGAAATCCAAATCATCGCAGAAGTAAAGCAGTATGCACATTACAGTGTCTATGGTAAATGGGGCAAAATAACCAAGGAATGGGACATTGGAATGGCTGCAGGGGGAGGCTCCATTTGACCATGTGTTTTTGAGGGGGGAAGGGCAGCAAACTCAGACAGCCCCGGCTGAACTATACCTCTGAACTGTCCAGATTTTTGCAGAATGAATAGATTTTTGCTTCTTGTTTTTGGTTTGTTCCTCATAAAATTTGTGGTTTTCTGGCAAATCATTTAGGAATTAAGTCACTAAATAATGACAGACATTGAGTTTCAGATGTCATAACCTTCAGAAAAATGCATGCTAAAGCAAGACCTGTTATTCTGTCAACTATCTTAAGTTTATACAAGAGCAATTTTTAGTACTGTTTGTATGTTCCCCCAATATATTTGGCCTTGTCCAGATTTCCTGCATTAAGAAGTTGAGAGGTAAGTGCAAATAAATAGCTTTATAGAATTAGGAATATCCAAACCTCTCAACCATCCCCAATTTTGGCTCAAAATGTTGCTCTCCCCCTAATAATCCCTCTGCAAAATGGTAATTTTGGAAGAAAACGTGGAGGGTTTACAATTATAAATAACTGTAATGATCAGAGTTATAGTTTGCTTTTATTTTAGAAATGCATGTAGATGCTCTTATTTTGTCAGCTGCTCAAGTTAACAGTACTAATCTTTAAAAGGTGTCTTTTTTGACAGGTTCCCAGCTGTATTGTGTGGAATTTTATATTTCTGCATCACATTTTTGGTCTGTTTTTCACAAAATTGTGGTTTTCTGGCAAATTAGTAGCAAATCATTAAAGACTGAAGTTAGAAAATAATGGCAGACATTTGAGTTACAGATTTCATACCCTTCAGAAAATTCATACTAATGCAAGACCTACTACTATTCGATTATCTTTCTAAGTTTATAAGAGCAATATTTAAAAATTGTCCTTATTTTTGGGCATGTGTCCCACTTCTATGTATGGCTTTGTCCAGATTTCTTGCTCTGAGGTTGAGAGGTATGAGTGTCAGAGCCATCACCGTCAGCCAGAGACATTTCAAATTGTGACATACTTGTTGCACCCCACTCCCCATTGTAGTGGCCCTGGATGTGTCCAAGCAAGGCAATGAGCAATTATGCAGTTAAGTGTGCAGAGTATTCCCCCATCCAAGGTAAACCACAAGTACGACCGTGGCTTTTCATCTGTCCTTAATTTTGCAGAATACTCTGGTTTTCTGTCATATTTTTATACTGTTGATTTATGCTTATTATTATTCAGAAAATGCATGCTGTTGCAGTGCCCTCTTGCTCTGTGTTTAAGTAGCAATGATTTAATGACCATCAGATAAGCTTGTCAGAGATTGTAAGATGCATGTAAGCTTTAATAAGCATACTGTTAAAGAATTACCAACCCTGAAAGCCTTTTCGTTGTTGCCATGCAGAGAATGTTTACATAACTAGATAACATATAAGCCTTAGGTATTGAAATGCATATGACAGTATTTGTAACAAAGGACAGGATTACAGTATTTTCAGAAGCTCATTACATTTGTTGGAGACTTGCAGTCATCTTTGCAGGCTTTACCCGTAAACTAAACAGAATGCCAATCTATCATGTGTGGTCTATAACTTGTGTAGTAATCCTTTAAGCAGCTTATCTTGAGCTTGTTTCTTGTTTGCTGTTAATTTTTTACTTGGATCATGTCTTCCCCATGAAGCAAATAGATAGTTGTTGTCAGGCAGCAGGTCTTTTTTGGATAAGAAACATTTTTACAAGTGGGGGTATCATTGAGATTGCTACTTTCAGCATGTTACTTGGTAGTTTTATAAAGCTGAATATAAATTATAATTAGAACTGCAGTTTAAGGAGAAGTGGCTTGAGTTGAGTGCTGCTTGTTTTTTTTTATACTTGATTTTGACTGTCACTGCAGTAATGTATTTAAAAAGTAATTTATTTTTTCATGCCTCACAACCTGTTTCCATCTAGATATTAAGTAAGTTGTCATGTAGCCAATGCATTGAAATATTTTTTCTTCTACACTTCATTTTGTCTTGATTGGACTTTCATAATGACAGTTTGGCACCCAGGGCTGCATATTTAATTAAAGTTCCAGTTGTTGTGGTTTTGAGCATAGCTCCACCCCTTTCTAGTTGGCCATACCCCTCCCGATTGGCCCCACCCATTCATCTGTCTCCTGCAGCCACCCTTTAATTTGAAGTCACCAGCTGCCACAGGAAGCTGGTGAACTCATACTGATGGGACTACCAAGCAAAATAAACGAAACAGGTAACCATCACATTGTTAATATGGGGTTGTCTATAATAGGGGAAAAGGTGAATAGCTTCACAACAGTTTTTGAGCTACAGGCAAATGCTGCTAAAGCAGAGATAATATTTTCTAGATAATCCTTCCATTGTGGAAATTACAGAATCTGAGACTACCAATAAAAAACAGTCACTATAACTGATTAAATTATATATCACCACATAATGTATGTTAAAGTTGAACTAAAAACTCTTGTAGAAGGATTTGATGATAGACTACCACCTAATAATTCTGCTGCATTTATCTGTCTTTGGGAAAATCACTGCAGTAAAAATGACGTTAAGTTCAACAGTGTTCTCTATAGCAAGGCATACGTCTAACCTTTAGTAATACTGTAGGCTAAAACATCCAGTATGTACAAAGTGGGTTTATATGGAATGAGAAAAAATGAAAAGCGTGAAAAGATATTATATACAACAACTGGGTGGTGTCTCCTAAATCTGGGAGTTTATGTAGAAGCATCTGATAAGAACTTATCTTTGCAATGCACCTTCCTGGTTAATAGTAAAGGCTAGTATTATGCAGGTAAGAAAGAATCAGTTGACTGGGCCAACTACTCAAATACAACTAGCACAAATAGCTTGTTAGCAGAGATCAAAGAGAAGTTAGTTTCTGAGGTACATCAGGAACTCTTTTTGTGTGAGACTGCTTTGTACTTTAATTGGGGGTTTCTGTTTTTCTCACTGTTGTGTTGTGTTACCATACAGTTAGTAAATACAAGTTTGCGGTTTTGGATTAAATTTGCTTCATGCATGGGGAAGTGTAAGGAGATTTGTCCCCTTCCCCACAAAAAAAACATTTATTTCAGTGGGTATGAGTGGGTTGTAAAGGAAGTATTTCTGAATTTAGTTATGCTGTAACAATGTTTTTTTTACCAATGACAGCACATTCCTTATAGAGAAAGCTAATGTAGAGCTCTTCACACAAGTTTGCTTGGTATAATGTTTCCCTCCTTCCCATCAATAAAAGTATATTTTAATAATATTTTATAAGTTAAAGATATCTCTAGCAAAAGCAAGGAAATATTGGGCACGTAACAGGTGTAAATACTTCAATGTGGATCATCCTAAGAGTGATGCAGGATGGTTCCCTATTAGAAGACCGAAAACGCATTCTTTCGAATGCGTCTTGGTCGAGCTCAAAAGCCTGAAACTGCAAAATATCGAACCGGCTCTTAAGCGAATTATTTCCCTAGAAAAGAATTTGCTTGGCCGCTTCATTAGTTTGCCGTTTTCGGCACTGTAGTGCTGTCTCGGAGTTGGTATATTTAAGTAGAGGGGTGTGGGGGGGGCAAAGCCCCCCACTTAATGTAATGTTTAAAGTGTTTTATTTATTTTTGTTGGAACAGCGATTTTTTTTTCCCTAGGAAAAAAAATCGCTGTTTTGACAGTTCAAAATTGTAAGCTTTCACTTACATAGGGTCGATTAATCACTGTTAGCTTTTTTAAGCATTTGGTGATCTAATAAAGACCCTACAGGACTGCCTGATAAATAGAAAAAATGTGCATCAGAGACAAAATCACCTTCCTTTTCAGTAGAAAGTGAGAGATACACAAGTGCTTGCTTTATCTGATTACCTGCATAGAAAATGTACCTTATAAAAATCAAAACTTTAGGAGATTTCTTCAGCTCATGTTAACAATTCTCAGCTCCCCTGTAACAGCATTGCTTTACAGAGATTCCGTTTCTACAGTGCAGCAGATTTTGAAGGCTAACCCTGAAATAAGGGTTCTTGATGTTACAAAAACATCAGCTAACAGCTACAAAAAATAGTTTTCAGACACACAGAGCTAACTTATCTCTTCTATCACTAAGGGCACTATAAGCATATGTAGATTAAATAGACAGAAACCTAACAGAAAACCAGAGAAATTGCCAAATAGTGTCTGAGGCAGTAGCCCAAACTGCATAGTCTTGTTATACTTTCTGCATAATGCTTACAGGTCCTGCCTCCCCCATCTGATATAGTATGGTTTCTTAAAGGATGTTAATTGCTGGCATCGTAATTATCCAAATTTGGTTAGCATGCACATGGATTGCAATTATCCTGTCTTCCAATTATGAGTCAGATTTGCTGTAATAACTGTCAGTTTACAAGAGTCCCTGTAGCTTATGAGAAAATGATTTGTTATGTTAAAGACTAGATTCATCTAGTAATAGCTGTAAATCCCAATGTCACTGCTACTAACTGGGTAAAAAACCTAATGAACTATCACATAGCTCAGCCTTGATGTAGCCGAAAATAAAAGAGAAAAAAACTTGAGATGTGGCAGTATGGCTTCATGTAGATACTTTTCTCAGTGAGTTTATAGGTGATTACTAGGCTAACGGCTCGAGGGGGGGGGGCTTTTTAAGTCTAGCCATGGTTCCCACTCAGGTTCACTCACTGTAAAAGCCTGTAATTAAATCACCTACATTGTAGGCTCTCTGAACTATCTGTGAAGCAAAACGTCTTGTAAATAGTGCTGCATCTTAGCCCCCTTCTTTCACATTTGATCTTCTTAGACGGTATGTGTTTTAGGACTTGGGTGAATTGTCCACTTTATCTTGCAGCCTTAGACCAAGCTATCAGTGTTGCTTTTTCTGAATACCTGCTGTATGCTGCAATATAATTTTGTGCCACTGGATGTTACTCGAGCATTGTCTGCAATAAAATTGATGTTTGAAAAAATGCATTTAATATTAATGCATCATACCTTCATAACATCCAGAGCTTCATATCTGGATGGTGTAGAATACACAGAATATGCTGGTGGATCCCCACCCACACCACATCTCAACATGGTAGGCCCTGTAATGTCATAGCTCACTATCATGTAATAAGTATTTATCATGTTTCACTGAAGAAGTTCATTAGCACTGTGAAATGCATACATTAAATTGATGTGTGTAGGTCTGGCATAGCTTGATGGGCACATACATTGTTTGCAGTTTTCTTTGTGCAGATAAGGACAGTATGGTGCATCAAATATGTGATATATTACGAGCATCAGTACTTATGTAACTAGCCTAATTGTACAGATGATATGGACTGCAGTGCAGTAGCTATTGTGCATCTGTAACCTGTAACAGACCGCTACACATGAGTGAATGTTGTATTACATTTGCTGTGGAAATCTTGAGCCAGAACCATACCACAGAAATATGCACATATAATGATGCCATACATGGGAATATAGTCATACTGGTAAGAAAAATGTAAATAATAGCTCCACAACATAGTATATTTGTATCACGAAAACTAGGTACAACATCATTAAAGCAAAACAGACAGCCACAGATGCAGAAGCAAGCAAACTGAGTCTGGCATGGACTCCAGCCACATATTTCAATGTCTGGCCATGTATGGACCTCATTCCCTAAGGAATTTTGGCATTCAGGATGTTTGTGTCTATTACTGTCACAATTTAACATGATAAAATCTTACAAAGCCAAATCCTAATCTATAGTGGGAATATATCAGTTACTCAGCACCCATTTAAGCGATTGCTGAATAAGCAAAGAAAGCTGGGTGTAGCAACTTTCACTGACAATGTAGTTTTTTTCCCACTGTTGTGTGCCCCCTGAGTTGGCATATTTATGTTTGGGGCTGTGGGGAGTGTCCTCCCACATGGGGATGCAGGGAGGCTTGCCCCTCCCTAGAAAAATAACTTTTCTCAGAGGCTCAATGAAAGTTGGTTTAACCTTTTTTTGAATCAGTTGGCATTAGATTAAAGATTTGTTGATCAATTGACATGAGCCCATCTGTATGTATGGTATCCAAGCCATGAGTTTTGGACATATAGCAGCAGAGGCATATATAGATGCATGCTTGCCCCACTGCTTGATGTTTATAGTTACACTGAGTTTTCATGCACATACTGGAAACCACTACCACCTGGTCCTAACAAGCTCAACTGCAGTATCATCATCCATGTATCTCCTTAGCCAGCAGCAGCAGACAACGTGGCAAAAAACAGTGACAATATATTGACCCTGGAGACCATCTCACACCAGTGTGCCAGTTGTGCAAACTGAACCAGATGTCATTTTATCTGGGAAATGGACAAGATGCAATACTGTCATACCACTGGTTGTCATGGCCTGTGTCACAGTGGTCATATTCTCCCTAGCAGTGCTGTCTGTGTTGTAAACATGTAGCAGTATCTCAAGTCAGATGACCAGTGATAGTTCTTATCCCTGTCTGCTCTGTGATGGAACACTCTTTGTTTGCTTGTAATTTGGACATCTCAGACAAATTTTGTGCAGTATTACCCATTTACTTACTGGTAGTAGTGAATTGTGTCATCTCCCGAACACTGCTGCTCAGATCAGTTGTAGCTAGTGACACAACCTTGCCTAAAGTCACTGAATGTAGGGCATCGAGTTTTGAGTGTGACTGATGTGTTGTAGGCCTCAGGCTGTACACTCATGTTACTGAGATGTGCTGTGGTTAAATTTAGAAGCATATCCTGCCTCTGGCAGTGTAGCCCACTTCACTCCATAGTCAGTACACTGTATGGATGCATACATTGCTACATGACATGGAGCAGAACTGCATTCCCATGATATTCGTATAGCAGACACAGCAGATACAGTCATGGAATGTACTGTTCAGAAGGCTGTGTAACCTGCATCACTGTCTTGCCATAGAAGCTATGCATGTCTGCTATTAGAGAATGCCTCTCATCATCATCCTCATTATCATCATCATCATCCTTCTCAGAGTCATCTTATAGCTCGTGATCAACATCAGACCATCACTGCTCATACTCAGAATCTAAAATGCATTGCTCTGCAATAGGCTGACACCCTGATATGTAATATATGTACATCTTTAAAATCCACAATGGACCCCTTCCACGAAAACTTTACTCCACAACCCCAGATAAGGTAACAGTTGGGGAACATGATGTATAAACAAAAGGAGTTGTGGGTGTGGATCTTGAACCAGAAGCCCTTCTTTAGAAAGTACAGTTTTCTTCACATGTGTGGAATCCACACCATCCCTCACATCAGCAGAAGCACCTAGGTGGCAAGCACAAAGCAACACATTGCATAATAATGTTTTCTAAGCTAGATGATACAGTATGTCTGACATAACCATGGATCTCATGGGTTGTCTAGTTTTCTATCAGTGTAGGAAGGCAATGCACTTGCTAGACATGTTATGAGTTTCCCTGAACACAAATTTCAATTTAGGGTACTTATGCAAGTCAAAAAAGACATCAGAGGAGGTCCATATGGTCTATTCCTCAAAAAGGTAGAATTGTTATGGCAACTCAAACTTAATGCTTTCATTAGTCCGGGTCTCAATGAAAAATGTTCACTTATGTGTTTGCTCAAATTAAAGAGTTTGGAGAGATGACCGATGTTTTTATACATATGTTTGATCTTGTTTTAAACATTTGTCTTATACACCAAGTAGTGAGGTAAAACATATTGGTAGTGAGGATATGTAAGTTTGTATATTCATTTGTAAAGTATTTTTATAATTCTATAAGTATGAATTACAAACATAAATAAAGACGAGTGTTTCACGAGTAGCAGCCTTAGCATTCTTGATACCAGTTTCGGAATAGTATTCAGAGTCGGTTTCTATCAGTGTAGCCCAAATACCTAGCAAATCAGACAGTAGTCAGTGCTATTTATATCAAAATCACACTAAAGGTAATTCTTCCACAGATTATTTCAATATATAGAGGGAAGCATCAGTTGGTGTTTGGACTGTTGCTGACCAGGGCTAGCGTGAAATGGCACCCAAGGTGAATGGCTCCATGGTGCTCCCCTGCTGTCCACTGCTCTCCCAACAGATCCTCCAGTGCTTTCAAACACCAGCTCCCCTTCATGACCACCCACACCATCCAGATTGCTTTTTCTGTCTTGCCTCCCATTTTGTCGTATTCTTCAGCTTCTTACTGTATCCTTTTCATGTACCTTAATTGGGCCAGATAACACTGTAATGACAGTGGAAGAAATAACCAAATAAGGCAAGGGGTCTGGGAGCTGGTAACCCACTAGGAGCCATGGGGATCCTAGATTGTCTTTGGTGCAACTTATATATTTTTTTCAACTTCTTCATCCAATGATGTCCTGAATAACAGTCAGGACTGATGAAAGAAATTCAGTTTTACTCTTCAAGTTTGCTTTTTCTTGCATTCATTCAACACACTCTAATTGTTCAAGAGTGCACTATACCTGTCAACTTTGCAGATTTTTCCAGAATCACCAGATTTGTGCCTCATACTTTTGGTCTGTTCCTCATAAAATTTCTGTTTGTATGA